>NW_021963965.1:0-121436 GCF_902167405.1 Gadus morhua | reverse complement strand
GGGGTCCCGAAAACGACATATGCGATTTGGATTTCTGGCCCTTAGAGAAAATGGACTGTATTTGGACAAAGCCCCTCATAAATAAATAAATAGGCCTATATTTATTTATTAATGCTGTGGAACGCTCCGTTGACTTGCATGGGCCACCCCGACTTCCGGCGGTGAATTATCTTTTCCTTCAGTGTCACGGTTTACAGGTGGCAGGCAGGCAGGCAGGCAGGTAGGTAGGACCCAATAGCAGACAAGTTCAGGTGATTTATGAACGCAAAAAGGCAAGGAACACCGAGAACACAGGTGACGCAGGTAACATGGGTAACACAGGGAACACAGAGAACACAGGTAACACCAGTGGTGTAGTCTATTTTATTGTAGTGGGTATACTGTGATGATTCCCTCCCAGCCTCGTACAAACCCGTCCCACCGGTGCGTGTACGTGTGTGGCGCTTATGGGGTGTCGCACCACACTCACCAACGCAGGGGTCTACAACCCGCTGATTTAAGAGCATAACGATTATCAACAATCATGGAAAGCTGAGTAGGTTTATCAGTTTTAATAACAGTATGAACAAATAGAACACCAAAACGACAAGTTTTCCTTTGTATTTCTATAGTAGCAATAGCACATGCTAAACAAGGACAAAATCTACTCAAAATAATTTAATGAACTGTTTACATCCATGGCTAACCAGTGCATGAGAAGGAGATGACAGGAGACTAATGTTTCACTCTTTCAATTGCTCTAATTTGAGCTCTTACTGTTGTTATCTAACATACCATACAGTAATTGAATTGTGTAAAAGTGTGAAATTACTGCACCTTAAAAATGACCATGAATTAGCTATACTGTCATTTACATAGTGATTAACATTATGAATTTCAATTGTGTATACCAACTGTATGTTGGCTGACATTTACCTAACTTTTTTCCCCTCCACTCTAAACAAGGATGCCTGTTTTTAAATTCCCTAGCCTGACACCCAGTCTGAAAGGCTGGCCAGGGGGTTCTCATCTAAAAGTAACAAGGAGATATAAAGTGGGATTAAAACATTGTCTTCTGTTGACTACTTATTATGTGGTTTACACATTAATATGGGAGGACTGGACACACACTCACACACACACACACACGCACGCCCACGCACGCGAGAAGGAGGGGCTCGGCCCGCCAACTAACGTGCAAAGATGCAGGGGCAGCTTCGCGCTTCGTAACAGAGAAAGGGCAGAGCGCGAGCGCGCAGGGGGAATTTTATGAATGGTGAATGTAGGAGATAACTTCCCCTGCTTAAAGTATTTTATTGCAGTTATGTTATACCCAACCGATATTTCCGAAAAATAAACACAGAAGTGAAAGATCTGTCACAAGACGATTGATACGTATCCGTGCACATTTTAAGTGGGTATACGCAAATCCTGGTGCGTTCCTAGTGGGTATACGGCGTATACCTGCGTATCACGTAGACTACACCACTGCCTACAGGCATTAGTTCATCGTTTACTTCATACTGCAGTAAAAAAAACAAAAAAAACAGTGTGCATTAGAACAAAAACATAAATAAAACCCTCCCCCCCTCACCTTGTTAATAAACAGACCGATACAATGGATAGGGCGTTTAGTTAAAAAAAAAATGTATTGCGCTTCTCCAGACCCTTCTGCAGGGCGAACTCAAATAGCCGGCAAAATGGGCGGGGCTACCGATTCTAAGCAAACGCATGAATGTCGTTTTCGTGGCTTGGCTTCGAAATGGAAAGTGAAAGAATGGCTCAAGAATAGTTAAACTCCATTTTGTGTCGAAGAGCAGCCGAACAGGCAACACAACTGGACAGAACCAGATTAAGGTAGGGATGACGACATAATGATTATTCCAATAGGTCGATTTCCGTTTGACAACCATTTCGATTTGCATTTGGAACTGGATAAACACGCGCGCTTATAGGGCGCATTCTTATGATCGTCAAATCTTTTATTTTTCACTCAATTCCACAACGAACCAAATAGTAGGCTAATGCATTTAATAATTTCGCTATTCCTAATAACAGTTTCAATTGATATTCCTTCAAAGGGACAACGCCATGAATATTCGAGGGGCCCTCTTAAGGGGTCGAGAAGGTAACAGTTATATCTATATCTATCTATGTTGGATGTTTTAGTTGGTATGTATAGGCCTGTTTATGGTGGTATGTCTTCTCTTTTATGATTCAGGACCCAAGTACATTGGCTTGAGCACCCGGGGCTCCACCTGCTACCTGAACAGCGTGCTTCAAGTGTTCTTCATGACCAAAGAATTCAGAGACGCTGTCCAAAGGTTTGTTGTGTTTCGTCCTCCTAACCTCTCTACCCCGGCCCTACCTCTGTCCCTATAAGCCTACCCCTATCTATCATTAACTGACTTTATTTTTGCACTATTAAAAATATATATATATTGCACTATTACAATATATCATACAATATATATATTGCTGCTATTACTGACTGTATTACAACTGCAAAAACTATTTTCTATACTTTCTTACATATACATAGTAGACTCTTATATTTTTAGGATTAGTAAGTGTCTTTATCTGTTGTGCACTTCATTGTTTACTTAAGTGTTTGGAAATGTCTTGTCTTTATCTGGTGTGCCTGTGCTCTTTCACCGTGGGGGGACATGAAGAAACCTCTTTTCGATTCCTTTGTATGTCTGGTATGTGAAGAAATTGACATTAAAGCTGACTTTGACTTTAACTTTTACCCTTTGTCATCTCATCACCAAATACACCAATTTGTAATTGCAGCAGTGAAAGCTCCCATACCTCCTACATCGATGCTCAGCTCAAAGATCTCTTCCTTCTGCTGAAGAAAGGTTGTCCCACTACGGAAGACATCATCCACGGTCTTGGGATAAAAGATGGTATACAAAGATAACTAAAGAAGAATAGGGAGTGTGTATCCGATGATCTTTAATTCTAAAACGCTTGTCTCTTCATCCTTCAGTATGGAAGCAGCAAGATGCGGCAGAGTATTTTGAGAGGATTCTAAGTCTGGCGAGTCCTGAGGCCTCACAGGTAAGGTGCACCTTCAGAATAAACATCTCCTGCATGTTGGATTCACCAGGACTGAACACACACCAAGTCTCTGTATTATTGTGTATTGGGCATTTATATTGTGTGTGTGTGTGTGTGTGTGTGTGTGTGTGTGTGTGTGTGTGTGTGTGTGTGTGTGTGTGTGTGTGTGTGTGTGTGTGTGTGTGTGTGTGTGTACAGGTTTTCCATGGAAAGTTAAATCACCGCATGTCATGTTTGTGTGGCAAAAGCACTGATGAACACAATTCATTTTGGACTCTTAATCTCCCGATTAACAATGCCCACAATGGAGTTTATAACGTGGTAAGCAACCGTTGGATTTTATTGTAGCCTCTAGGCCATAATAAAATAAAAATAGAGCAAGGAGTCTACCCACAGCAGAGTTACGGTTATAATTGTACTATTGTATTCTATGGTTGTGATTTGAGATAATATTTGGTCTTCCGCTTCCATCTCGTCTGCCTTTCACAGGAAGATGGGTTGAAACGATTTTTCAGCCAATCAAAGTTAACCGGAGAAAACCAAGTGTACTGTGATGGTTGCGAGGCCAAAGCAGACACCACTACTGTAGGTAACAACACTACTGACTGAATGTACCATCATCTTAACAGAGAGGTTTTGACTCGGCTCCTCCCCTTTTGTTGTTGCTTCAGGAATGTGAAGTAGAACTCTATCCAAAGGTTCTTGTGCTGCTGCTCAAGAGATTTGAGTTCAAATACTACAAAATGGACTACGTGAAAAACAACTGCCCTGTGGATGTTCCTTTGAACATTGAAATGCCAATGGTACCGCACGCACACAACCTACACCCTCCAGCCAATCAGAATCAAGTATTCACCCAGGCCGTGGTATAAATGGAGATAATTTAATGATTAACATTCCATACTGCTTGCCAGCCATTGCATGATAGCTGTTGACATTAGCTGATGAAAACTGCCCTCATGCACAGATGCAGCCCCAGGATTACCCCCCTCAGTTGAAAGGCAAGAAGGTTTGCCTATGTGCAATCCATGAACAAAAGTCTTTGGGGTTAACATTTATGTAAACTGATTTTGAATATTTTGATTGGCTGTATTACAATATTAGCAGACATTAAGCTAAGTACACTTGTACATTTTAGCTGACTTTTAAGTTTTAAGTCAGCTAAAAATACAAGTAGTCTACCCTTAGATTAATAGCTGCTATTTATTGCAGGCTAATGCAGCACATCAAAACATACATATTTAGTCATGCCCAGCTCAATCCTATCAAATAGACTGTGGACAACAGTGTGTGTTCGGATAATTATGAGATTTATTCTGAATTATATGACTAAGTCTAAGTAGAAGCAGCACTGATGAGGAAGTGAAGGAACCAAGTGAGGCTGAAATAATGTCAGACAGATGTGAGCCACAGGCAGATGAGGCACATGTACTGGTCTCAGACCCAGATCAGCTGCTTTCTGTTGACCCAGGTTTGTGGCCAGCAGGATTGACTGACTGACAATGACAGGGCAAGTATTGTCAGAAGGATTGCTGTTAGGGAAGATGAGGAGATGCCCAACGTTGGAGAGGGAAAGCCTTTCCCTGATTACCTTAAATATTCCAAATCACCAAATGGCAGGGAGAGGGTAAAGAGGGACTGGTTAGTCCATAGCAAGAGTTTGAATGCACTTTTCTGCATTCCCTGCATCCTTTTTTCACATTTATTAAAAATGCAACCCATAGTTTGCTGAATAGTATTTAGGGATACAAAATGAGCAGTGTGAAGTGGAGACGAATGTATGACAAATTTCCAAACCATGAAAATAACAGGACCCTAAGAGATTTATTTAAAGTGGATACATCTGCAGTGCTCTGTTATGGCTGCAAGTGGCATTGAATGTCACCTACAAAAACAGATGCAGTTTGAAATTGAAAGGAACAGAGCTCTCTTAGAGAGATTACTTCAGGTGACTCTCCACTTGGCCTCAAGGAATTTGCCTTTCAGGGGTAGAAACACAGAACTAGGGAATATTCCCAATGGTTATTTCTTGGGAACCCTTGAGCTTTTAGCTTGTTTTGATCCTATTTTGAAGGAACACTTAGAGCAAATGAGAACTTCAACAAATAGCAGACTGACTCACTACACGAGTCCAAGAATTCAAAATTAATTCATAGAATTGTGTGGGCTTGAAGAGTCCTGAAAAAAATCCTCAATGAAAGGTCGGAGGCCATCTATTATGGCATTTTTTTGTGATACAACCCCAGACATTTCTCACACAGAGCAACATGTTTTGCTATTTAGATATGTTTCACCATATATTACAGGTGAGAATGAATGGGCAATAACGGAGAGGTTCAACAAATTCAGAAATTTCAATAAACATACAGGACAAGAGACAGCCGACATGATGGAAAATGTGCTTTTAGACTTAAACATAGACATTGGAGATTGCAGGGGATAAGGATTTGATAACGGTGCAAATATGTCAGGCAAAATAAAGGGTGTTCAAGCACGAATTTTGAAATAAAATCCCATAACAACCTTCTCCCCCTGTGCCTCACACACATTAAAACGTGTTGTTGTACATGCTGCACAGACTAGTACAGAGGTTAAAACCTTCTTTGGCAACATTGAAGCTCTTTACACATTTGTGAGTCCAAGTCCGGAGAAATGGGCCATTTTCATTTTTTTTTTTCATCTTTTTATTGGAGGATCAAGCATATTACATTTTACAGGAAGTAAGACAGTTCTCCATTTTCATTTTCCCTTAACCAAATAAAAACCATTACAAACCAAAAAAAAAATAGCAAAAAGACAACATTCTGGGAAAAAAGCTTTTTTCCCACACTCTGTTTGTTACACATTTCGGCAACGGTTTAAGGATCTACACACTGAAAACAAGCACACATCTGCATGCCAACATTTCTACACAAATGGTTTACAAGGCTTTAAACTCACGTTTTCACAATTGTCAGTCAGGCTACTCAGTTCCCACTGCATTATGGTAGATGATCATTGATTTGAATAAAAATACATAGAAAAATAAACAAAGGAAACAGAGAATAGAAGGGAGAATATCAAAGTGTCTCATTCTCCAGGCATTACTTAAAGTTTCTCAAAATATTTCACAAAAGGTTGCCATTTTAAGTAAAAAGTTTGGACTGAGCCTTTCACCGTGAATCTGACTTTTTCTAGTTTAAGAATAATAAAACTAAAATAATAAAACATCCCTTAACCATGCAGCCACCGCTGGGGGAGTAGGGGAAGCCCAGACCAATAAGATTCTTCGACGTGCAAGAAGTGATGCAAAAGCAATGACGTCAGATTGGTTCCGGGTTAAGGTTAAGCTCTCGCTAATTTTTATGACTTCAGATAAAGTTTGAAAAACGGAAAACCAAAATTGATTCAAACGGGGACACAACCAAAACGTGTGTGTTAAATCAGCTGGAGAGAGGGAGCATCTCATACAGCTGCTGTCTGTTCCTGGATATATATCTGCTAACCTAGCCCTACTGAAATGAGCCCTATGCATTACTTTGAACTGAATGAGCCCCAAGCGTGCACATGATGAGGATGAGTTAATCCAGTGTCTGTCCGACAACTCAAACATCAAAGGTCATGGTTTTCTAGAGACATTAGTTGCGAATATAACAATGATATCAGACCTTTTTTTGGACAGAGGAGGGTCATTTTTTCCCATGCTGCCTCAGTAGGGAGGACAGGGAAAGAAGGGAACAGTGTTTTGACACAGTGCCGTATTTGGAGATACCTAAAAAAAATACTGCGTGATAGATCATATTTCTGGCATATATTTAAAAAACTATATGCCAGAGTTTTTTCTGGCATATAACCCTCATTATGATTATTATAATTATTAGCACAATTAGTGACGAGGAGTCACTGCCCCACACACATGACGGATGAGGTGCTAATGTGTGCTTGGGTTATAATTCTTAACCGAATTATGACCTTTTATTAACGTAAGTTCTGGTCATGCCAGTTACCGACATGGTACACCGGTTTCGTTCTTCATTCGTTAAACCAGTTTAATTCTTTCTAGTTTTTTACAAGAAATAATTAGTGGTCCGCTATTTGTTTTAACTTATCCACTGTTTCTGACAGCTTTTTCTGCCAGAATATATTTCTGGCATATATTTAAAAAACTATTGAACCCTTCTTTACAGTACAAGCTTTTAATACATGAAAGCTGCTTCCTGCCCCACTGAGTAAATGTTAAGTCGAGAGAGGAGGCTGGAAATAAATTATTCGTACAAATAGGACTTAGAGGGGAGGGAGAGGTGAATTTATAATGATTTCGGAACTGGGCCCAGATTCTAAACCTGGTAAACCTGGACCACCTTGTGAGCAGGGAGGAGTACACCAATGCAGGGAGGGATGACGAGTGGCAAGAGTGTGCCTCAAGTGTACACCAATCGGCGTCTGGCACATGGGGCCAGAATAAAGTTTTCTGCAAGTTAGCTACCCAATAGTAGTGAATAAAACTGGGGAGAGCTATTCCCCCCACATCGCGTCCCCGCTGAAGTAAGCCTTTATTAACTCTTGAGACGTTATTATTCCAGATGAAGGAGGTAATGGATGTGTTGACTGATTGAGAAAATTATTTCGTCAGGAATAACGGTAGGCATTGGAACAAATACAAATACTTTGGGAGTACGTTCATCTTCACCAATTGTACCCTCCCTGCAATAGTCAGAGGAAGACTACTCCAACTTTGAAAGTAAGCTTTCATTTGATTATTTAGGGGTGTAAAATTAGCTCCAAGAAAAGAGGTGAAGGAACGTGTAATGTTTATTCCAAGATATTTGTATCCAGAATGTGTAAAGTAGAAGGGGAATGAATCTTGTTTGATTTGCATTGCCAAATCATTAATGGGGAAGCATTCGCTTTTCTGATAATTAAGTTTGTAGCCAGAAAAAGACCTAAAATTGTTCAATTGTGGTACAATTACGGGGGCGCTAGGTCCTGGATTGCTTACATAGATCATAGATCAAGTCTTCATACAGAGAGACGCGATGTTCCTCACTCCAACGACCCACACCCTGAAACAACAACGATGACCTAAATTCCATCGAAAGAGGCTCAATTGCCACTGCAAACAGGAGCGGGGATAAAGGACATCCTTGACGTGTGCCACGTGACAGAGGGCAAAATTTGGAATGAGATTGATTAGTTTGAATTAGAGCTGTCAAGCGATTAAAATATTTAATCGTGATTAATCGCATTATTGTCATAGTTAACTCACGATTAATCGCGATTAATCGCAAATTATTTTTCTATGCTAAATATCCCTTGATTTTTTTGTCCCATAATTCTTCTCATTTTAATTCTCTTAAAAAGAGCCTATAGTGCAATTAAACGACTGCTTTGAACAAATGTCATTTGAACATAGCAGTCAGGCTACTGCTTCTTTGTTTTGAGCCAAAGAAAAAAAAAAAAAAATGTTTTTTTTTTTTTGAAAGAAATAAAATAATTGCGTCAATCGCGCGATACATTTTTTAACGCCGTTAAAATTGGTTTGCGTTAACGCCGTTAATAACGCGTTTAACTGACAGCTCTAGTTTGAATACATGCTTGTTGGGACGAATAGAGCAGACGAATGCATGCCAGAAATATGTCACCAAACCCAAACCTTTCCAATAAGAAAAATAAATATTTCCACTCCACCCGATCAAAGGCCTTTTCCGCAGAGAGATAACGGCTTTTGCAGTCGAGGAGGGACAGGGGAAGTAGATCACATTAGCAAGTCGGTGGATATTTGAAAAAGCGTGGCGACCCTTTATAAAGCCAGAAGAATTGCTCTCTAACGTTCAAAGTAAAAGAAAGGTCTAAGATGAGTGGTGCATGATCTGAAATGATGATGGCCAAATATTCAACAGATTCCACTGCAGGGATGAAAGAGCTATCTATAAAAAAGTAATCTTTCCTTGAGAAAGAATGGTGAACATGAGAAAAGAAAGAAAATTGTTTGGAAGTCGGATTTTGAAACCTGCATGGGTCTACACAGCCATTTTGTCTCATAAAATCCGAGAGGACCCTTGACATTACAGACGGTGAGGCCGATTTAGGGCTAGATTTATCGAGCAAAGGGTCAATTGTACAATTCTGATCTCCTGCAAGGATTAATCTATGTGTATCTAAATTAGGGAGGGATGACAGAAGCTTATTGGCAAATTCAGCATCGTCCCAATTAGGGGCATACACGTTCACCAACAGAACAGGTGTTTGAAATAGGAGGCCCGAGACAATGACATATCGACCATTGGGGTCTGCAATTATAGCAGTTAGTGAGAATTTAGTTCGTTTATTAATCAAAATTGCCACCCCTCGTGATCTGCTATTAAATTTGGAATGGAAGATATGATTGACCCATGCTTTCCGAAGTCTGGTGTGATCTTTTAACCGTAAATGGGTCTCCTGTAAAAATTAAACATCAGTTTTCAATTGTTTAAGATGAGAAAAAATCCTAGACCGTTTCACAGGACCGTTCATCCCCTTAACGTTCCAGGAAACAAACCTAACTGCAGCTCCCCCTATTGGGCTTGTACCGCCTGCATTGTTTATCATAGCAGACATCCAAAATGGGTATGATTAGCCTGAACCACATGGGGCCTGTACCACGAAGCTCGCTTAGAGGGTTAGCGAGGTATGTTGAGCTCCAAGCCTGGGTTAGTTGTACCACGAAAGTCGATCTCTTTTAGCGTCGCTGTATCACCATGGTGACTTATGCTCGCAACCAAACCTGGTCGGGAGCAGTTTTTCGGCTTAGTCAAGCCGGAGATCGGCTACTTAAATCGGCGTGCGCAGCTTCCTAGCCCCTCCTCTGACAATGGCTTCACCATTTGTGGGTGTTCCCGTGGACCTCGGCGCACTTCTCGTACAGGCGTCTCTCCGGAGACAGAGGGTTTTACGGGACAGAACCGATCCCTTGGCATTGTCTGACGATATTCAGATTTCAGACTTTATTGTCATTGTGCAAACAACGAAATTGGGGTTCTTCATGAGAGATACAGATTCTTATCAGAGGGTGTTCGTTATTTGATCCTTTTGGACCTTATGTAGACAATGCTTAGGCTACTGTTTGTGTCTCCGTGACAGAGTGCTAGAGTGGAGGTAGCGCGTCAGTCTTGAATTTCTGCGCGGGGGGTTCGACTCCCAAGTGACGCGAATTTATGTGAAGCTTAAAAAGTCCCAATTCTCATGCATATGGAATACTTATTCACTAAAGCTTATGGAATTATATTTTTGTGCTTATTTCGAACTTGATCCCATATTTTCAAGGCCGTGCTGGCACCACATCTATGGGGGTAAAATGCATGATGATAGACCGGCGAATTTGAACCCCGGTCGCTGGCGTTCGGGTCTTATACTAATCCACTACGCTACAGCCGCTACCTCTCAGCGGTTGAAAACATGCGATACATTACTTACATAGGGTGTATTTAAAGTGAATTCCCTAAATGATAGAATAAGGCAGGATGGACGTTGCTTATACATTTTTAAATCATCATCATTCTATTTGGATTAATTGCAAACAATTCTGCATTTGGCATAGTTATTTTATAGACAATATGCAGAATCTTTTCACTTATACGCATATAGACTGCTTGATCTATCGTAAAGGTGAGAAAAATGATGCAAAAAACGCCCCTTTCAAGTGAACGCGCACTGAACCTAAAGCGGAAAACCTGGTTCAACTAATTTCATCTAATCTAGTGAGCTTCGTGGTACCATTTAACTCTGATTGCGAGTTGCGGCTCTGTCGAGCCAGGTTTTCCCAAGAAAGCCTGGGTATGTTCAGCGAGGTTCGTGGTATACCCCCCTGGTGTATAAGTGCACCCATGGCCATAAGTAATGTCCAGTTGTTTAGAAGTAAAAAAAGTACCAATGATAAATACGTTTTACCATAGCTGTGTGCATCCTTAGAAGATAACGTGTTGCCATATAAATAAAATGTTCCCCAGTCTTCATGAAACTTAAGTTGAAAAACAAAAACAAAAACAAAAAAAAATAATAAGAAAAAACGCTACAAAAACAATAGGGATCCAACCTGTTGGCTTGGACCCCTAAAAACATTGAACACCCCAAACCTAGATCTTCTTCTTACCCAAATGAAGAAAACCGCAACAATTCCCAGATGAAAGACTTAGACATCCAGCGTTGTCTATAACTCCAATCCAAACCTGAGGGTGTCTCCCCTCTCAGTAAATGATTTATTTTCTACCTATATACAATTATCTAATTGGCTCACCTTGAGAAAAAAGAAAAGAGGGACCAAAGTAAATAAATAAAATGGAAAATAATATAATATATCCCTGGTTTGCATCTGGATCACCAGTGCTCACTATACAATTACAAAAGGCATGATTGGACTGGTAAAGGTATTTAAAATAAATCAGTGTGGGTGGCCTGGTTAAAATAAAATGTGTCCAGCCCTTTCAGGACAGATAATGTCACTTATTTTACCCTTCTAAATTTGGCCATAGTCTATAAATGGCCATATGCAAAGTTATGTTACCAACTAAAACATAACTGTGCCATGCTAGAACATAAAACATAAATGTTGTATATTGAAATGGGATGAGGCCCCAGCATTGTTATTATACCATAAACGTGTATGAACCACATTAAACCACATTAACTTAAATATAATCGTGTCAGTAGGTATGTAGCTTAGTTGAACGTCTTTTTTTTTTTTACAATATATTAACCAAGCCATATAGCAAACAGTCCCAAAGAATCAAAGTATCTAAGCTGAAAGCTAGGCTTAATTTCACCTTTTCATAGATTGTTTGTGCTTCAACATCGTTTACTCTCCCCAATGAAGCTCGTAGAATGCCCTGGCCTTCTCCGGTGTCTCGAAGAACAGCGTCTGTCCATCGTGAAGGACGCGGAGCCGGGCGGGATAGATAAGAGCGAACCTGACGCTCTTCTTGTACAGGAGGGATTTCACTTCTTTAAAGTCAGCTTGTTTCTTGCCGAGTTCCGCGCTGACATCCTCGTGGAAAAATACCTTGTGGCCCCTGAAGAACAGCAGCTCTCGTTTCCGAGTTATTATGCAGTGTTTGTTTTGGAAGGAGTGGAAGAGAACAAGAAATATCCTCGGCCGTTTGGGGCTGGGGACGTGTCGGCGGTCAGCTTGGGTCCCACTCGGTGCGTACAGGAGAGAATGACGGGATGCGGGAAGAATTCTTTTCCCAGGACTTCCTCGGAAAATTCAGTCATGAACTTGACTGTGTCCAGCCCCTCCAGATTCTCCGGGATGCCGACAACTCGCAGATTGGACTTACGGGAGGGATTTTCCAAATCCTCCACTTTGTTTTTCAGCCTCTCGTTCCCAGCTTGAAGTGCGGCGCATGTTGTTTCGGTAGCCTCGATCCTGTCGCTGTGGTCGCTTAGCCCTTCTTCCATGTCATGGATGAGTTCTTCGTGGGAGTCAAGGAGGGAGGGAGGGAGTCCATTGACTGTTTGAGGTCATTAAGAAGCACCGAGTGGAGCTGAGCAAGATCTGCAGGTAACCTCGAGCTTGGGCTAGCTTGTGCGTCCATGTTGTCTTCACTTGTAGCATCCTAGTCGATTGAGGCTCTTGCCTCCATTCTAAGCACATGCAGCCTTGCGAATAAAGCTAGAGCTGATGATGTCGGTTTGAAGAACTTTTTTCAGTCGTTTGCGGCCAGTGTACTTCTCACCATCTGGGTTAAACTATTGCAGTGTATTGATAACAGGAATGTGATTCTGCAATCAGGCAAGATATCGCTTGGATAGAGGGGGCAAATTTGAATGCACTGAAAGGTGAGATACAGGCCTTTAGAAATTTCTTTCCCATTTCTTTCCTTTAGAAAGAAATGGGATTCTTTCCTCTCTGAGGCATCATTGATTGCTCAGGAAATGGATATTCTACCTCATTTCAAAGGAGAGGTCAGCCGTGAGTGGAAGAGGAAGAGGAAGAGGCTCCCTGGTGAGACCTCGGAGGAAACCCAACAGAAAGACAGTGCAGGTGCAACATTCCGAAACACTGTGTTTTTCCCCGCCATTGACCACCTAATTAGTGACTTAGATTCTCTACAATATTGCTATTGTTTTTTTTATTATTTTGATTTAAGAGCTTGATAAATCCTGTTAGTTTTCTTACTGGATTGCTGATTACTATATTTATTGTGACTTCTATTAAATTTGTGCCCCTGAAAATATGTCATTTTTCAGTAGATCAGTTTATAAATTTTTCTGAATATAATTGTTGCACCCAAGGGGTTGAATGCGGAAGCCTTCTTACTTAGAAGTTTGCAGCAGCCAGTCTATTAGCTTATTTCTGTCTATATTTACTACAACCCAGGTAAATGTGTAACTAAATACGGACATCTAGTGTCGAAAGTAGCCTAGGTAAGAAGGTAGGTTTATCATGTTGTTATTCAGTTGTTATTCATTTTCTTCTGATGATAATGATTACCCAATTTTACCCTGTAATATCCAAATATTTAATGATTATAAAATGTGAATAAATATACAACATTTAAATGTATATACAGTATGTTATAGAAAATATTTTTAGAATTTTCTTTGGGGTGGAATGCGTTCCTCATTGTGGTCTCTTGGTCCCTGTTCAGGGCGTGAGCTATGAGCTCTATGCCACCGTGGACCATGTGGGGGACCTGAGGGGGGGCCACTACACAGCCACCATCCAGCCTCCAGACGACGGGGGCTGCTGGTACGACTTCAACGACTCCAGGGTTACACCGGTAAGTCTGGCGTCTCTTTGGCAGACACTGGCTATCGTCTAATATTCATATCTTTCTCAGTACTCGTAATGTGTTGGTGTTTTAACACTAATCTTTTTACTTTCCACAGAAAACTCACTTTAATCCAAAAAAGTATGTGTAGACTTTTAAATTGCTGCGTTTTGATATCTCAAATAGTTTGTGCGTCTGTGTTCCTGTAGACGATGATTTTTTTTTGATCCCCTTCCTCACAGGAGCCAGAGCGGCTATCTCCTTTTTTACAGAAAGAGAGAAAGACAAAGTAAGTTTGGAAACCAGGTCCACGACAAATCTCCCATGAATATACTTTGGACAAAAGTATATCTTGCCATCTTCTCCTTTTCTTCTTCTTCTGCAGTGAGTGAACCACCACTGGAGGACCCCTCTAGGCCATTGGATGAACAGCAGGTGAGGGAGGGGAGGGGTGATGTCACGGGAGGTGATGATGTCAGAGTGTTGGTTGATGTCCCTGGGTGTGGTAAGGTCACTGGTGGTGATGTTGTCGTGGTGGGGGACTCTCAACCAATTGAAACTGTGAGGTTTGTCAGGAAGGGTAGCGAGCGCATTAAAACCAACCCGGTGTCACGCGATTTCATGCTCATGCCCACAAACGTTAATCTATTGAATCGTGTCCCAGAGCAAGATTGTCCGACTCTTTTTGTGCGTCACAGAACGAAATGTAAACCAATGCATTCTGAATGGTAGCGTTTCTCAGACTATTTTAGAGAGAGAGAGAGAGCTTCAGAAGGGGTGTGCGCTGATAGTAGGCCTACAGTGCACCCTAGTTATGTATATGCCAATACCACAAATGCATCAAAGGGTAAATGTAGTGTATTAGGGATACAACTGATTTCCCCGCTTTTTAGACCACACCTCCTCAAAAACATTTCGTGCTCATGTGCACGAACGTTAATCTATTGAATCATGTCCCAGAGCACGATTGTCCGTAGGCCTACTGCACAGAACGAAATGTTAACCCATGCATTTTGAATCGAAGCGTTTCTCAGACTTCCTCAGAATATGTATCGTATATATATATATCTATATATCTATATCTATATATCTATATATATATCTATATCTATATATCTATATCTATATATCTATATATATATAGATATATATATATATATCTATATATCTATCTATATCTATATCTATATCTTTTTATATATATATATATATGATAAATATATATATTTATTATATATATTTCTATATATGTTTACGGTGGCGCATTGCATTCAAATCACAAAAGAAAAAGTAGCAGGTTATCTCGTAATTATGACATAAAGATCTCATAATTATGATGGGTGCATGCACAAGAAGTCCAGACCAACATAACGGTTGTGCGCGAGAGACATATGACCGTACGCTCACCACTTTTGTAAATGCCATATATACACGTTCAGATTGCATGATAGGAATAGATCTATTCCGAATCGAATCGGATCAGAAATGTCAGTGTAAATAAGGAGGACTGTCGGCAAGCGTTTCCGAACTTGACGCCATCTCGTTGCCTCACTCTCACTCACTCAGTGAACTGGCTGCTGCTGCTGTGGCTTAGTGCGAGCTGAGGGGCACGCTAACTGACTAGCCTCTGCGTGCAAGGAGTATGACTGAGAGTTGGGGCGACTTGCTGCACAGACACAGAACGTTATTTGAATAAAAGTATGAATACTAAAAAATTCGCGAATCGTATCATTTTTTGCATGAGGGTAGCATGATACCTTTCTGGTATCGGTATACCGTGCAACACTACAAACAATAAGTACGCCGGTAAGTTACTAGTTAAAAGCATGGGGATGGTTTACTGAACAGGCCTACCAGGCCCAGGATCCCAAGTGCTCTACGCAAAGATGCTACTGTAATACAGGCTTATATTGGGTTTGTTCATCTCATGTCTGAATGTTGTCCATTTATTTCCACAATTAATATAATTTAAGGGTCTACTTATCAAAATGTTCTCCCAGGGGAGCATGCCCCTGGATACCGCTTGACAATTATGTTGATCAGGGCATATATCTTGGCTTAGGGGCCCACTAACCTCCCAGGGAAAAAAGTTCAGGCTCAGGATTTTTTTCTACTATCACCCCTGTGAACGTCATATCCCCTGGCAGCTCGTATCCTTATGTAGCTCAGAAGGCACCGACCTCAAGCCCACGCAGAGACCGCCCTGCCGGCGGTAGTGGAGACGCGCCCGCATCGCTCCAAGTGTAAATGTTTAAGTCAATGGTTTTGGATTACGTACAGTCTGACTCGAATCAAGTGTTTGCTTTGGGTGGTTTTGGGTCCTGTAGTAAAACAGTGGAGGCTGTGGCTCAGCACATTCATTCGTTTTTCTGTCGAAAAAGTATCATGATTTTTCCACATTAATGCGATTGGACACTTTTGGTGTGGTGCATGTGGAAGGGATTGTTGGTTCTTGCCTTTGGGGAGCGTTTCATGATGAAGCCAACCAGAGACATTTACCAACGAGGAAGCAGTTTCAGCGGCTCTCCTAATCGGGATAGCAGGTCTCCCTCAATGGTCTGAGACCATCAAGAAACCGTTTGTTGAGAGTCCCCTGTAACAAACATGTGGATGTTTCCCGATCAGCCTAAAGGTATGGGACAGGAGAAGGGATCCAATCCCTCCTTCACCACTGGCCTGAGTCACACTGGAAGTGGTTGATTCAATGAAATCCCTCGACCATCAGAATGTTACCCTTTCTGTGTCTTGTTTTTAGTACAGCAATGGAGGAGACTGTCATATGGGACCAGCACACAGTCACACTTCACAGGGTCTGTGTTTCACCTGCCTTCACCGCATTCGCTCGCACTCTCTCACCCCTTCATCCTGATCTACCCCCCACCACCACCGCACCATTCTCCTGGTGTTGACCGCGGCGGTTCACAGCTGAAGGAGAGTGTGCAGAGTCAGGAGAGTGGAGTAGCACAGAGCTCTTCCTCCTCCTCTCTCCCCAGCAGCCCTCTTGACCCGCTGCACATAAACCGCCACAGATTAGCAGAGCTTAATCTTCAAATTTGGTGTGTAAACAGTCCAAAGTAAAATCTTGTCTACATTCCAATAGTGATTGTAAGGGCTTCTTTTTTCAGAGTGGATCTTTTAATACATCTAAATTTTTTCTTTCACCAAGCAAAATCAAAATTCCAAACCACATTTCTTTTCCTCCATTCATCAGTTTTGAGGGATTCTAGCCATGATTCCTTCATACTGTGTTCCGCTGGTCCTTGTCCCGTGATGCTGCTACCTGCTGGTCCTAACTTGTCTCTCTGTGCAGGTACGATGGAATAGCTTTGGCATCTCCATCTCAGGAGGCCGGGATAAGCCTCACTTCCAGAGCGGCGAGACCTCCATCGTGATCTCAGATGTCCTGAAGGGAGGCCCGGCAGAAGGCCGTCTGCAGTAAGACGCTGGTTCTATGTCTTCAGACACTAACCCATCAGTGTGTTCCTCCACATCTGAAGAGGCTCCAGCTGACCGCCGCTCTGCCTCTCTCTGCCCCCCAGGGTGAATGACAGGGTGTTCATGGTCAACGCCGTGTCCATGGACAACATGGAGCCCGCCTACGCCATCCAGCAGCTCCACAGGAGCGGGAAGAATGCAGAAATTGTAAGTGTCGTCGATATGGTGCTGCAACGCGACATCTTCACAAATCTATTGGCATGTTGAAGGAAATAATGTACACTAGAAGTCAGGGAATGATGGATGTGATGGAGACCAAAGCCAAGAGCAAGGTTAGGCAGGCAAGCTAAAGGGGCGGTACATCACCAGGACCGCCGGGGTCCCTCCAGCGTTTAATGTAAAGGTTGTTGTTTTTACGAGCTGCGTGTTGACTTGACGTAAGTGTGGGGGGGGGCCGGAGGACGGAGCCGTCTGTTACCCAGCTCTGAGTTGCGTCCTCTTGTCTCCGCCCCCGTCAGACAATCATGCGAAAGAGGAAGGTGCACGTGCCCATGGGCCGGCTGGGCGAGCGGGAAACCATGTCAGAGCACGACAAGGAGGAGGACAGCTATGACGAGGAGATCCACGAGACGGGCAGTGCCCTCAGCGGGGCCTACAGCGCCGTGGACAAGGCTACCGGCCACCGCAGCGGGCACAGCGGGCGCAGCGGGCACAGCGACGGCCACCGGTACCGCGAGTGGGAGCGCAGCGTGTCCCAGGAGAGGAGCTCGTCCCCGCGCGCCGACCGCCGCGGCCAGCACGTACCCCTGCCAGGGCCCGCCAAGGTCACGCTCGTCAAGTCCCTCAAGAACGAAGGTGAGCCTCTCAAACTCCTGGAGGATAGGGTTAGCGGGCTGAGATCAGACCCTCGGAGCAACCAGCCCCGTTTACCATCTTGTCAACTTCAGATGAAAACAAAGAGAGCCTAGCAATGCTTGGCTGCAGAAGAAAACAGAAAGAGACCGTAGCAACACTACGGTCCCTATGCGTCCCAGAAGACTGCGGCGCAAAGGTGTGTTTACCAGCCGAGTGTAGAGGAGGGGCTGGGGCTGGTGTAGTCTGAGAAGGGTGCGTGTACACCCTTGCCTCAACGGGTGTATTTCTTTATCCGATTTATTTGTTTTTGTTTACTGATTTTGCTTGTGGCAGAGGTCGTTCTGAATTCCACAAACTGGACACTCTGGTTTATGTACTGGCTTGGTAAAGTAGAGTATTAGTTTGTTTCAGGGGGTCTGTGTGTCCTAGCAGGGTAAAGTAGAGTGTTTCTGCGTGTATTGGGGCTTTGTTTGATCGGAGCGCCAGAGGGCGTGGATTCCGCTCCAATCGACACTTTGGAAAACAAACCAAGATCGGCACTCTGCTCCGAGCGCTCTCCATAATCCCCCCCGTCCGGCCGTACTTATTCCTCCCTGCGGTTTCAGTTTAGTGTTTTCCCTTAACGCTATACACACAGAGAAAGGCAACAAATCATTACTCATGAAGACCGGGGGTTAGAGAGCGGCTCGCAGTGGGAGACGATGAACGAGCCACCAGAGGACCAGTGTTTGTGAGTGGAACACACTGTCACAAGCAGGTGTGGGGGATGTTAGTAGCTCAGGAGGTAGAGCGGGTTGGCTGGTAACTGGAAGGTAGCTAGTTCAATCCCCTCCTAGCTGAGTGTCGAGTATATTACTTATTATCATCGTTTTAGTTTCTCTTATTATTATTTACTTTATTTTAGAATTATTATTCATTATTTTGTTCCATTGATGCTGCCAATTATTGTAACTTTTTTTACTTTATCTTGTATTGTTGCTGTTATGTGGCTGATGAGGAACTAAACCTAACAATTGTACTCTTGTGTACAATAAGATATAATAAAAGTATTTCCGGTGCAGACCAAGTTCCCCGCCTACGAGCGGGTGGTGCTGAGAGAAGGTGAGGGGTGGGAGGGTCTGACGGTCATCTGTGTGTGGTCAGAATCAGAATCAGAAGCAGAAATAATTTTATTATATCTTATCGTACACAAGAGTACAATTGTTAGGTTTAGTTCCTCATCAGCCACATAACAGAAACAATACAAGATAAAGTAAAAAAAGCTAGAATAATTGGCAGCATCAATGGAACAAAATAATGAATAATAATTCTAAAATAAGGTAAATAATAATAAGAGAAACTAAAACGATGATAATAAGTAACATAATAAGTGTAAGTGTAAAGTGCCCAAGTGGTAGTGGTGCCAACCGAGGTTCAACCTGATTTTTTAGTGCAAGAATGCTGTGCAAATTACAGTAAAATATGTATTGAAATAGTGTGTTGTTGTAGTGTGTTTGGGGTTGGTTTGGGGGTAGTGGATTCCTCCAGGAGCCTGACTGCTTGGGGAAAAAAATGTTCAATGACAACAAAGCAGCCATTCTCAAATCTCAATGAATCTCGTGTCTGGACGTGTCTCTACATTACTGCTGTGTGTCTATGTTTACCAGAGAGCGAACCTAGGGATGCAGGAACAGACCAGGGCAGCTCAGGAATCATTTGTCTTCACACCATCAAGCAGATCAATGACAGAGTGAGTGTTTCTGTCTGTGCCCTCAACCAATGCCTCATCGACTACATTCCCCGCCCGTTGTACCGTTTTGAACCTCTGCTGATATTTCACCTCTACGAACAACACAATCAGTGAACAACCAATCACTTGTGCCTTCTTTTCCCCACACCGTAGGACAAGCACGCGGTGCTGGACCTCACGCCCAACATGAACATGAGGACCCGGCTGTGCCCCGAGTCCAGGAAGAGCGCCATCATGCTGAGGAAGAACAACCACCACCTCTTCACCAGTGAGGGAACACACACACACACACACACACACACACACACACACACACACACACACACACACACACACACACACACACACACACACACACACACACACACACACACACACACACACACACACACACACCTGGGGGGGTTATCAGGGAGGGCAGGGGGCTAGCATGGCTTCCTCCCCGTGCACGTTGCTCCTGTTGTCACGTGAACATACTTTTCCCACGTATTGGGAAAAGTATGTATTGTGATGTTCGTAGTTCTATATAACGGGCTTGTTTTTTGTAGTTAAATTCACTTTCCTAATAATTTGTTTGCTCTGCTCTGTTTGTCTGCTCTGGAACAGGTGTACAGAAAGCACTGGATGCTGCTGCCAAAGAGAGGGGCTGTGAGGATCTGAAGCTGTGGAGGCCAGCCATTATTAACCATCTCTACTGGACTGCAGCTTCCACCCCTACAGGAGATCCAGATGAGATGCAGGCAAAATGGCAGAGTATGATAAATCATGTACAGGATATACATGAACACAGCACTCCTGCATTTCCCAGCTGCGCACATCCACCGTTGGAAGGAGAGGCGAGAAACAAGGAGAGGCTGGAACCAGGTACAACACAGTAGCCTATGTAAAAAGATGTCGTGTTTTGAGGCTAAACTTTTTTCAGTGCTTGATAAGGAATTGTTTAGCTTGGTTTTATCAATACATAACCCCATGTGTACTAATAATTACTTTTGTTCTGAGATGCGACAGACTATATGACAGAATGTTTCATGCAGGATCACCAGCAGCCACTAAACTGGAGAGTGTAGCTGCCAGGAAAGCACTGGTGAAAGATGTTCGACAATTGTCACCTCAGCATCAGACATTCTCCCTGGAGGCCTACCATTCCCTCATTCTGCACTTTGCTCCCAAACACACTGGTTTCTCTTTTCTTTGGATGTACAGCAGGTAGTGTTATCACTTAAAAGTATCGATAATAATACAATTAGGGATTGTGACATTTTTTTATTTCAGGATATTGCTATACTTTTGTGCACATGCAACACTAACAGCAGGTAAATGGTGACGGAATGAATATGGCTAAAAAGTAATGTAGTGTTGTATAGCAGACCAAAATGATATTGATAACAGCATTTCATATTGTGCGCAAAAGGAGAGACCTTCATGTATTTTATTTCTGTTGCATTAGACTGCATCTACTTGTTTCCTACAGACTTCTCTTGGCGGCTCTACATTTCAACAGTAATGGCAGAGATGTAGCTCTAACCAGTGAGGGTGAGGTATGCTACGCCCTTCGCTACCCCCGGTTTCGGAAAGGTGGCGGGGTAGTCCGCCCTATCAAGGAGAAACCATCTTACGGTTAGTAGTTTCACAATATCTTTTGGGAATCTATCTTTTTTTATGCAAGTCAACCATGTTACTAAATGTGTTCTTAACATTTCTCTCCTCAAGGCTACGCAACAAATCTTATGGTCTCTCTGGTAGAGGAATACTCTAGATCACCACAGGCCTACAAGGAAGCAGTGCTGTCTTGTCTTGTGCTGCCCCGCCCCCCCTCACCACTTCCCTCCAGAAGGTTGCCAAGGATGAGGCAGTCAGCCTCCATCTCGCACGACACTTGCATTTTAACATGTAATAAAACATACGTGAAAAATTGTGAGAAAACACGTATCGGTACTCTTTAGTTAGTTTATTAGCCTAAAAAATAGGCTTACCATAGTAAGAAAAAAGAATGCATATAATGGCACTGAATTTCCTGTGGAATGACAAATAAATCGAATCTAATACATTTTACCAGTAGTTTGTTTCACTGAATTTATTCATCGTCTTACAAACGGGGCCACTGGAAACCTTTATATCTTTGTCCTTCTCCTGCAAACTGCCTCCTTATTGATGCAACAACACATGAAGGTATTACATATATAGGCTTTCCTGATGTCCCTGCCTAGAACTCCGTACGCCCAGCGGACAACCTGCCTGTATGCTGTGTATCGGAACTGTCTGGTGGAGATGGGGACATAATTTCATTTTGATCATACCATGTTTTCATAGTAAACATTTCAATGCTAAATATTGCATGTCCTGTTGGCTGATATTTTACTGTACTACACAACACCAAAGTTGTTTTTATAGGAAATAAATGGAAAGCTGAGTTTAAAAACCTGCTTAACAGGATTTACTGTTTTGGTGTAGAAAAGCTGGTTCTTTAAATTAGAGTCAAATTATTTTTGATCAAAACTTACTCTGGTCTGCTGGCTTGGAGAGGGCCGTGCTCCTGTCTGAAGTTCATGTAAGCTATCTGCAGCACAAAATGATTCAGACAGGAGGCTTCAAAGCCTGGATGGAGTGTGAGGCAGGCAATATCTTCTGGGGGATCGAGGTTTCGGACAAGGGACCATTAAGCGTCAACCTCCCTACAGCACACACTCCACTGCTGACGGGACAGCCTCGCATCTACCACACAAGCACCTGTTGAACAAAATGTGTTAAGATAAACTCACTCTCCTTCCCTTGTTGTAGCTCTAATAGTTGGTGTAAGGCCTTGTAAGAAATGACATGTAGACTACTTATTTCCTAAAGCTTAGGTAAGTGAGATACACCCCATCCTCCATTTATGCACAGTATAGGCTGTCAATTAGATGCAATTTCTCTGCATGCCTTACACCCAGTATCTCTGCATGTCATAATAAAATAACCTTGTAACAATGACGATATTTACATGAACAGCATATTCCCATCCTAATCTGAACACTAACTGCTTACAGACACGTCCTCCGCAGTACTGTATATGCTAGCTCATTTACAGCTATAGCTAAAGCTATAGCCTACAGCATTCATTTAACATCTGGGATCTAAAATAAAAAAATTAAGACACATGTTGCTGGTGACAATCTTACGGAAGAGGATTAGGGCCACACATGTAAAAAAAAATTAAGTTCTGACTTTATTCTCAGAATTTTGAGAAAAAAGTCAGAATTCTGACTTTAATCTCAGAATTCTGAGAATAAAGTCAGAATTCTGACATTAATCTCAGAATTCTGACATTAATCTCAGAATTCTGAGATAAAAAGTCAGAATTCTGACATTAATCTCAGAATTCTGAGATTAAAGTCAGAATTCTGACTTTAATCTCAGAATTCTGAGATTAATGTCAGAATTCTGACTTTAATCTCAGAATTCTGAGAAAAAAGTCAGAATTCTGACATTAATCTCAGAATTCTGAGAAAAAAGTCAGAATTCTGACTTTAAAGTCAGAACTACGGGTATCTGTAAGGACCAACCTCCGTGGGAGAGACACTTTGCTTTATGCAGTAGGAGGAAACCTATGGAAGTCCAAGAAAGCCACAATCCGGCCCTAGAATGGCGCGGTAAAAGTGCACGTCCCATAGCCAACTCACCAAGCTCACCAAGTCCAGTATTCAGAATTCAAAGCATTTATTCACAAATACGTTCAATTTTTTTGACAAGCGGAGCCGACAGTCCTGTGCAAGTATGCACATTAGCCATGTGCGCCAAACAGAAGATAGACGCAATGTATAGAACTGATTGTTGTGCATTGTTGTGGATATGTAGGCTGGTTAGTTGTGGTTGTTTGTGGTCTTAGTGAAACAGCTTTGCCTTGGAGTTGGAGAAGTTGGAGTGATTGTGTGAATGTGCGAGAGAGAGCGCACCTGCCGTGGTGATGTTGGGCTTGTTGTTGGCTTATATGTGATCAATGATGTATCTGTCTGATCGTATTAGCTGTAGATGGATGGTTAAATAATGTCACAAGAACGGTCATACTGCAGGCTCTTATTTGCAAATGCACTGATTGTGTGCCTGTCTCCGATATGCTATATACCTGGCATTTATTCAGTTCATGTTCTTCTGAGTGCGCAAGAACTGTGCCAATTATTGTCGTGTTTGCATTGTAATGCACAACTTTGCCCCTCCCTGTTATAAAATAACGTGCATCCCAACAACTTTAGCCAATGCAGGCTCCTATTGCTATACCAGTGTGTTTAACGTGTGTGCGTGTGTGTGTCTGTGTGCGTGTGTGTGTGTGTTGTCATGTAGGCTATAGATATAGATTTATTGTCTTGGCTTGCTTGCATCCATGAAATATTGTAATGTTATGGCCTAGCTGGCTACTGCATATCGAGAACAATCTGGGGATGAGGGCATCCCCGAATATTGACGGGTATTTCGAACACTGCCATCTCAATATATAGCCTAACATATACAAATATATCAGTGTACTAGACACAAATATATTTTCCACTAGCTAGTGGTGGTCATTACATTGTAGTGAAACTAGTAAAGACAACACAGCTTTATGTTACGGCGAAACATGGAGGCACTGCAGCTCTAGTCTCGACAATGCGTTACTTTAGTCTGGTATTTCTCTTCACTGATTGGTTAGACAGCCTTCAAACTTAGTGGTCAAGCAAAGAAGAGGGAGGGCTCGTTCTGCATACCTAATAGCCGGAGTGAATAACTAATAGCCGGAGTTAATAACTAATAGCCGGAGTGAATGACTAATAGCCGCGGCTATTAGTCATTCAAAACCGTACGGAATTCTTGCCAAACCGCACAGGTTTTGCACTTTTACCGCGCCATTCTAGGGCCGGATTGTGGCCTTCTTGTCTTTCCATAGGTTTCCTCCTACTGCATAAAGCAAAGTGTCTCTCCCACGGAGATTGGTCCTTACAGATACCCGTAGTTCTGACTTTAAAGTCAGAATTCTGACTTTTTTCTCAGAATTCTGAGATTAATGTCAGAATTCTGACTTTTTTCTCAGAATTCTGAGATTAATGTCAGAATTCTGACTTTAATCTCAGAATTCTGAGAAAAAAGTCAGAATTCTGAGATTAAAGTCAGAATTCTGACTTTTTTTCTCGGAATTCTGAGATTAATGTCAGAATTCTGACTTTTTTCTCAGAATTCTGAGAATAAAGTCAGAACTTAATTTTTTTTTACATGTGTGGCCCTAATCCTCTTCCGTACAATCTACATGGATGCTGTGCACATTTACATTTAAGTGCACTACTCTGGTCTAACTGGCTTGGAGAGGGCCGTGCTCCTGTCTGAAGTTCATGTAAGCTATCTGCATTCTACATGGACAATCTACATGGATGCTTAAACAACAAAGTTGACAGCAATATTGCTAAATATGATTTTTTACAAATACTGCAGTGTGATAAACATGAAGACAACATTAGCCAACTTTAGCTATAGCCCGTGGACACTCACCAAGACACCTGCCCAATTCTCCACCGATTCTCCTCACACCACAACTCTATTTCTCTCCTCTGTCCATTGACCCTTCCCCTTACCTCTGCCTGACCCCTCTCTTGCCTAGGCGGCTCATAATTGTATGGCAATGGCCCATCGTAAGAGCTGTCTACTGCAATCTCTTCACTGTCTGACTCCATTACGAAGAGATGATGTTTACCTGTCGTTGCGTCACTTCCGGTCACGTCTGGTCAGATTTTTGAGACGCAGAAGTAATTTTACTCACAATTTCTTTCAAAAATTTCATTTATGATTAATTCTTTCACGCAAATCGAGTTCCTACATTATTTATCTACACGTTCATCACAGGGGTCTTCAAGTTGAAACATGGGCTTTAAGAGATGGTTTTTTGAGGAGAGGCTTTATTCTGGCAGTCTTGAAAGACACTGGAACAATGCCTGAGGTGAGGGAGGAGTTGATAAGTTGATAAGCTACACATCATACATTTGAAATGAGGCCTTTCAGAAACGTACAAATAGCCTTCTGGTTCAACCTAGAATCAGGTGTACAAAATGTGGTAAAAGTACATTCCTACTACTTTATTCTTGAAATGCATCACGTCAAACAAACATTCAGCCTTTCTTTTTGACAACGAACAAGTCTGCCTGTGTTTTTGCACTTTAACTTGAATGTCATATCAATATTTTGCACAGTTTACCCCAAAGTCCCAAAGGATTTCTAGTCAAGCATTGAGCCGGTTAATCTAGACTATGTTGAACTGAGCCTGTGACCCATTATGTAGTGTTGCCGCTGTCTGACGGCTGCAGTTATCTCCTCTCCTCTGCCCACAGATATAGAAGAAGGACCTGTACAACACGGATGACCCCATGTGCGTGAACTACGGCATGAAGCAGTCGCTGAGCTATAGCCACCAGCCGTCGTTCCAGGACAAACAGCCATACCGCGACAGCGAGCACCCGCTCTACGGCTACGACGCCAGCGGCGGCTACGGCGAGCCTAAGCCCTACACCTTCGACCCCCACCCGCACTACGACAGCCACGCGCCTCACTACCAGGACCAGTTGGCCTGGTAGTGAGGCGCGTAGGGGACCAGTTGGCCCCCTACAACCAGCAGCCCTCGGCCCCGCCCGCCCGCCCGCCCCCTACCAGCCGGGGCCCCAGCAGCCCGGGGGCTACCACCAGTGGTCCCCCAACCCGGGAAGCAGTACAGACCCCCCAGGCCCGCTACGACGAGCCCCCCCCCCGCGCTGGGCTACGACGGCCGCCCCCGCCACACCAATTCCCCCGGGCCGGGCCACTACGACGAGGCCCCGCCCCCGGGCCCTACGACGCCCGCTCGCCTTACGAGGCCGAGCAGGCCCACGGCTTCCCCGGGGCTAGGGCTGGGCGATATGACCAAAATATCATATCCCGAAAACGATATATTTAGGCAATAGATCACGACGGGCTGTGGTATGTGCTCATTATACCACTGTTAAAGGCCCACTATGCAACTTCGGGAATTTCTTGGCTGTTTTCTTGGTTTTGGCACGCACATTTCTCTACACAGCGCCCCCTTCAGCTTCGTAGTAGATATTTTACAACACTGTCGTAACAACTCGTTGACGACCCTTCCCCATCCACTTCTACGCGAGCCATGTGCATTTGTTTTCAAAGAAGCCGGCGAATGCGTGGAGCCATGTCCGAAGTAAATGTTCATAAAGTGTAGGCAAGGTTATACATTTTTAAAATGGTGTATTTGTATTGCAATAAACATAAAGCCATCCTTTTTATAGTTGACGGGGAGAATTTATATCCTAGATTATAATTGTTTTATCTTAAATTGAACAGAACAATCAGTGTGAGAGTGTTGGCCAACATAATAATCTAAATAAACAAGAACCTGGATTCGGGGATTCAGTCTGTATCTGGGGGACGAGACAGACGAACAGCAAAACACCAATGGAAACAAAGGTGTTTATATGGCTGCAACCAAGCAAGCTAGAAACATACAGGGCTCACAACAAAACAGTCGAGAAAACAATTTTTACAGGGCTCACAACAAAATGGTTGAGCAAACACCAGGGTTCCTACAGGTTTCTTCAAGTCAAATTCAAGTCTTTTTAAGACCCTTTTAAGACCACTTATATAAAAACTTAATACCTATTTCACGGCCTATTTCACAGACCTACCGACAAAGTTTGTTCAAAATTTGTTCATTTATTTCTCAAACAAATGTAAAAATGTGGACTGTGTAAAGCCTTATGGAAGAATGATGTTACATTGCATAAAATGGGTCGCTAGATAACAAAAATAAAAATAAATTCAAACTTTCTTGTTTTCTGCTAAGATTTTCGCGCTTCTGCTTGGCTTGTTGTTTGCGGTCTGTGTGTGCGTGTTGTAGCAACTAGTGCTGTAGCAAAGTGACGTGTGGGACCCAGGGACATATATGGGACCCGGGGAAGCGTTGCATTCTCAATTATTGGTTCCGGTGTTTTCCCCCCTTGTCGTTTGCATCAAAATGCATTAATACGCCGTCGAGCGCCATTATAACTATGCCAAACCTATGGGCGGCAATGTAGGGAGAAGGATAAAGCCATGCAAGCCAATCAGAATCCTCAGAATCAACAACAACGAATAACACAAGCGTCTTCCTGTAACAAACAAACTGTAAACATAGGGCGTTCATATCATAGATATATATTAACTAGATGCCCTACGACGGCGTCTAGAACGTCACCATAGGCCGCCATCTTACCACAGTAGAGCTTTCTGGTGGAATCTGTTGTAGCAGACATAAATCATTGATCTGCACAAACGCCAATACTGTTATCTTGCCGTAATCTTGACAGATTTACAAACGGTTTGGTTTCTTACAAACGTTATTAACGTGTTTATAATTCTAGATGCTTGAACATGTTTAAATTGCAGCTTTTCTCTTCGAAAAACGACTTAATCGTTAAAACTGCTCTGCAGTGACCACTTCAGGAGTGAGGACTTTGACAAGATGTGGGGGCATTTACACTTTTTTACAGCATCATGCTGTGTGCATATTTTATGTAGTTCTCTCCAAACCTATGGTAGCATCATGCCTTCAGTGTGCATATTGTAAATAGTTGTCTGCAAACCTATGGTGGCGTCATGCCTCCAGTGTGCATTGATCTCTGCAAACCTATGTTGGCATCATGCCTTCACTGTGTCTTGAACGGCCACAAAAGGTTGCACATATTATATTCATATTTTATCGTATTTGTCTAAATGCATACTTGACTAGATAGATTTGAGTGAAGTTACCAACACAATAGATTGCTGAGTTTTAGTAGCCGATATATTGATTTGACATAAATAACATGAATACCTTGTGGATGTGTATATTTATTGCACCTATCTGTTCTATTTAATGTTCATTTCATATGAAAACACAGGATAATAATTAATTAAATACATCTCTGTACAGGGTGGGGATTTCAACATGCAGCCTTTCTTGACGTATATTTGTAAAGGGAAATCTTGTACCTATTTTAGAACATTATTCTATTTTTCTTAGAACGTAACAATTATTCATAAGTATGTACCTACATCTCTGACGTTTATAACAAACCAAACCGTTTGAAAATCGGTTTAGCAAGTTATGGTTATTTAAAAAGTACATGTAACTCTACCAACACAATGTTATGGGGTGAGCAGCTTACTGTGGTAAGATGACCGCCAGTGGTGACGTTCGACTCCATTGGCCAGCACCGCGGACGAGGCATCTCGTTAATATATATATCTATGGCTCATATGACGTTAAGCATTTCCTGGCGCATAATGTGACGCTCCAGAACCTAAAACCCCGTTTCTCCCCGTTTTCGTGTAAATGAGAGGCCAAACCGCGTGGAAATATCTGCGGTTTCCCTTCGTGTAAACGGGCCTCTGTGTTGGGAGCGATGGAAATAAAGTGGATCTTCCCGTTCAGTGAATGGAGTTAACCGATTCTTCTTTTATATATAACCCAAGTATAGGCAACAATAATTTGTACATTAGATTATTATTCATAGATTAGAAAACAAAAGGAGATTGTTAATATTTGGGAATAACATGGGAATGAATGAAACGCGCATGCGCATTTAAAAGACAGCGTTCACAGGAAGTGCGTCATTATTGTGCATCTAGGAACCGTCCCCGAGTCGATCTGGCAGCCGAGCCGCGCAACTCATTTAGGCTACGTTATTTAATCAGAATAATAGTGGTTGAAGAAATGAAACTTTTGAGGAGAATGCGATACGGAGAAGTTATACCGATTTTTTAAGACATAGATATCAAAATTCAAGACTTTTTCAAGTCTTTTTAAGGTATTATTTCCAAATTCATAAATTCAATGCTTTTAAGACTTTTTAAGACCCCGCGGGAACCCTGAAACACATTTGTACAGAGACTATCAACATCAAGAATACCACGAGGACAAAGTTCACCCAAGGGTACTTTCAATTTCAAAAGCAACACGGCCAAGTCGGAGTCTGATTTGAAGTCTTCTTTTTCTTTCAGTTCACGCTATTCCTGAAAAGCTTGCCCAACGTTTACTCGTGTCTGGCCTCTGTCGGTCAGTCTCCCTTTTCTCTTCTTCTGTTCCTCCGACATTGGGTTTCTCCGTCTCTTTTTCGTCGGCTGATCTCTGATGAATGTAACAATCCCTTAGTTACTTGTGTTTATATCGAGCCGGTTCCGTGTTTGGGGGTCTGTGCCGCAAAGCAATTCGTTACTTCGCGAGACCCGAGACTCCCGCGAGAGTGGGCGGCGGGTCGCCGGCAGAAACATATTCATTTTCTCCGCCAAGATGCGCAAGGGGGAGTTGAAACAACGAACAATCTAACAAAAATGTATAATGGAACCATCGCAATGACTCCTATGTTATATTAAGGTAAATCAAGCCAAAAAAGTTGCATAGTTCCCCTTTCACTCGTGTCTGATATCTTTTCTGGTCCATTCTTCTTTTGTTCCACCGACAGTCGCCTCTTGGGTCCCTTATCAGTCAATTGATCCATGATGAATGCAACAATTGCCTCGCAACTGGCTGTTTATATCTAGCCGGTGCCATGTTTGGGTGTGTGTCTGTGCCGTAAAGCATTTTCGAAACTACAATCTGACTACATTTTCGAGGATACTTCCGTTGCGTCACATCCGGATTGTGTCGGTCCGAACAGAGCAAGTTGCATATGCGCTTTTTCACTGGAGAGGCGACATGGGTAAATGACACACCCACCAATCGACCCAGAAATGGATGCAGAACCATCAGCATAACTCTCAACCTGCATACTTAATGTAATTTTGGCTAAAAAAGTTGCATAGTGGGCCTTTAATATCCTGGCATCTTTACGCGCGACTTATGTGTATTGCAAGCAGCCAATTGTATGACCAGTATAATTACAGCATTTATGACTTCAGCATGGGCTCCCACCACTCCGGTGAGAGCTGTGTCACCGATCAAAGCGGCCACTCTCAAATCGAAGGGGGAGAGTTCCCCCACTCCCGTCCCCACACCTGTTGCGGTCACGCTTCGGCGGTGGGCAGAAACCCTCCGCTTCACCTCCACCTCGAGGTCTGACCACTTTTTTTTAATTTCAGAGTGTGTGCGCTGCTGAGACCCCACTGCATTGACGGCCTCGCAAACACACTCCCACTCACTTCTCTTTTGTTTTGCATTTATCCCTGTTGACAGGGTTCCAATAGCATATGCTTGCGCATTTCTACCTCGTGGAGCAAAATCTCGAGCTCAGACTCCGTGAAGTTTCGTTTTTTGCCTCTGTTCATGGTGCCAGGTGATCGGATTAAGAGGTGAATCTCAGGTCCAGAGGCCTATTGCAATTAAATTGCATATTTAAATGAGGGCGTGGACAGGGAGGAGTTTGGCACCTCGGCATGTGCGCTCAATTCCACGTTGATCGAGAGTACAAAAGAAACGTGCTTGGATCCATGCGTTCGCACACTTTGATACATCTGAATTTATTTGTGCGTAAGACAGTTTCTGGGTTTTGGCGTACGCCAAGTTTCAGTATGAAATCCACGCAAGTCTTAGTACATGAGGCCCCTGGCCATATGCTTCCCACTTTTGCAGGGAACATAGGACCCTTTTCTGGGAAAAGGGTCCTGTTAAGTTATCTGGGTTATGTTCTCATTTGTGCTTGCCCAACTTGAAATGGCACCGTTAGAAAGAGGACGCAGGACAGCTCAAATCCTTCTCCTTCCCTTTATTGAACATGAATTGTTTTGAATATGAAAAACAAGCATTCCGTATTGTGATTCGGATTCGGATTATGATTATGATTAGATTGAAAACCCATTGATAAAGAGAAATTAAATCAAGTCAGTTCTCAAATAAATTTATGCCTAATCAAACACTTAAATAAAATCCAATAAATCTGTTGGATATCATAAAGAAATCCAATAAATCGGTTAGATATCATAAACAAATTTATCTAATTACAATATCACTATGATATCTAATATCGCTGTTGTATAATAGCAATGGTCTTCCACACAAACATTTCAACCATGTGCGCCTCTACCAAACGTGCCCAAGACGGACGTCTGCGCCGTCCCATGCGCTGTCACATGGAAGACATGACAAACGGGAAAAAGTTCCAGAAACATACGCATTGTGCAAACTACACCTTAGTTAAAAAAAAAAATTACATACCAATGCGTGCTCTCGTGTCCTCCCATGCACAAACCCTTCAAAACCGTCCGGAAATCGCGGACCTTTATTGCCTCACCCGTGCTCACTCACCTCACGTGCCAATCAGGCAAGTGCCGCCCAGTGTGTTTCCAAAATCGAACACGTGTGATTTACGCATTTCACCAACACGCCACTAGAGGTCGTCATCAACGATACGATGTTATTTTTTAATCTAAATGCGACCTCTGTCTTTACAGGTCCTATGTTCCCCGCAATCGATCAATCTTTAAAAACATTTAAACTTTGACGCGACATTCGCGTGATGACAGCCAATCAGCGTTCAATGTTACGTTACACATGCCACTGAGTGACATGTGTAATGTAACAGCCATTCAGCGTTCAACCGGCCAACTCAGTGCAGTGCAGTCCGGGGTGAACTGCAGCATGGAGGAGAAAGTGATTGTTGCCGTTTGCGACTCCCGGAGCTCTATATAGTAGCCTAGGCTATATAATATAATATAATTGTATGTATAATATCAAATGGGCCAAAAGTTCTGTGCGCCTCCAGATGGCCGTAGCGCGGGGAGCTCTCGTAGGGATTGGGCTTCTCGGGGTTTGTTTAATGGCGTTGACTCTTCCGTGGTCATTACAATATTATGAATAGACTGCGTCGGGTTCTCCGACGTCTCTCCCTCTTCCACAAAAGGTAAAGACATGCAATGGTGGTTATCTCGGCCGGAATTTGGCAGTAATGGTGGAAAACGTAACTGCCGGGGAACATAGAACCCTTTTTTTTAAAAAAGGGTCCTATGTTCCCCGGTCACATACATATCAGGGAACATAGGAGCCTTTTTGGGAAAAGCGGGAAACATAGGACTCTTTTTTAAAAAAAGGGTCCTATGTTCAAAAACAATCAACACAACTTTACATTGTATTGCACGCACAGCAAGACCATGCAATGTATAAATTGGTGACTGGAATAAATAAGCAATGTAATCAAGTGTGTAAGAGCATTTAAAATCAACATTAAAATGACCTACGTTGTACAAATACAAAAAAAAGTTGGACAGAAAATCCTGAAGGGGGGGCCACGACTGTGGCTGTGGTGTCAAGTGGCCAGGGGCCCCCTTTTTTCTTGGCTCATGATAAGGGTTGAGCAACGAAACTCGGTTCCGGTAGGGAACCGGTTCCGACGTAAACGGTTGTAACGAGATCGAATAAGGCCCCGTTTACACGAAGGGAAAACGCAGATATTTCCACGCGGTTTGCCCTCTCATTTACACGAAAACACAGTTTTTGTCACAGAAAACGATCATTTCTAAAAACTCCGGCCAAAGTGGAGATTTCTGAAAACACTGGTTATGTGTTGTCGTGTCAACGTGGAGAAACAGGGTTTTAGGTTCTGAAGCGTCACATTATGCGCCAGGAAATACTTAACCTCATATGAGCGCCCTATGTTTACAGTTTGTTTGTTACAGGAAAACGCTCGTGTTATTCGTTGCTGTTGATTCTGAGGATTCTGATTGGCTTGCATGGCTTTATCCTTCTCCCTACGAGAGTTGAGATTCTCTGCCCGAGCCCGAGCCGACCCGGCCAATATTTCCCAACACTATCCTCGGGCCGGGCCTCTGATCGATTTTTATCATTGGTTTATTGGCCTAATCTGAGGAGAAATCTATGCCATAAACAGAAATATTATGGGCGTTTATTACACGGGTCTTCTCAATGCCGTGGAACGCTCCGTTCACTTGCATGGGTAGTAGTCCGGTGACTTGTCAAGCCCAGCGTCTTCCGTTGCTAAGCGACGTCTTCGCTGCGCGTCGGACGGTGTACTGTTCGCCCCTCGGTGCTTATTTTCCCGATAATGACCAGCGTTCTATTCATTATCCCTTACATATATATTTAGCAGAGTAGGCCTAGTAACAAATGTGTACAAAGTTACATATGTATTAAAAAAAAAAGTCTGGTTAAAATCGGGCTCGGGCTCATAATTACGGTTAATGTGTCGGGTCGGGCCGGGCTCGGACAGAACGGGCACAGGCTCGAGCCGGGTCGGGCTTGATTTTATGGGCCCGATCTAAGCTCTACTACACTGCCGTCCATAGGTTTGGCATAGTTATAATGGCGCTCGACGGCGTATTTATGCGTTTTGATGTAAACAACAACTTTTTTGAAAACGATGCTGTGTGCACAATGTTATTTTTGAAAACGGAGGGGGGGAAATATTTGTTTCTATAAATACCCTGCTACGTATAAACATGGCCTAAGAACGCACATTTCGGTTCCTCATAACGGTGCTTGGCGTTTTTTAACGCCCCCTGACCCGCCCCCATGCTGTTGCGGCGTCAACTTGCGTTAGTGCTGGGCGCTATACCGGTTCACACTGAATAAGTAAGGAATAATCACCGAGAGGCCGGGCAATAAACAGTTTGATATGCCCGGCTCGTGGACGGCTTACCGCCCGAGACGAAGTCGAGGGCGGTAACCTTCCGCGAGCCGGGCATATCAAACTGTTTATTGCCCTGCCTTGAGGTGATTATTCCGTTTATTCTACTTCGCGCCGGCCAACATAATAAAACAATTCATATACTTTAATAATTAGCCTTTTTCTTATTCGTATTGCATGCTTATTAAATGTATGCTCTGTTTAAGTTCATCTCCCTCGAAAAGTAGTTCTCTTTAGAACTACGGTGAATAACGTTAGCTTATTCACCGTAGTTCTAAAGAGAACTGTAGGTAACGCGTTTCTATAGCAACCACACAAGGTTGCAACTGATCACTAGTTTAACAACGTAGTTGTTACATTCGTATCAAGTCAGCTTTAATGACGATCGATCAAACATGCACTCCTTGGTTTATTTTTACAACGGACCTCATGTTTGAAATGTATGTGATAGAAAACGATACAAGCGGCGTATTGATCTACTGTGCTCAGTCAGCAGCAAGTAGAACCGACAAGTCAGCGGGCAATATGCCGGATTAATGCACCCCTCCCAGCCAATCAGAATCGAGCATTGTTAAATGAAGTAGAATAACGGTGTGTATTTTCGTTAGGATATGATGGTTTTATATACCGCCATACCGGTGTATTTGATTACACAACGTTCGGAACGCAGCGCTGCGCGACACTGTTTCAGACGGGACCCTTTTCAATGTTGCGCTAAACACGCATGGTACAAATTTCTTTATAGGTCTGCGAGGCGTGGTATTTCAGGCCAACTGGTAAAAGAGTGTGTCACGGCTTTCAAACATATAAACCATAAAGCCTATGGGCGGCTCGAGACTCGTGACGGACTTGTCAACGCGCTGCGGCATCGCTTACTTGATGTTGTTTTGATTGAAGATCGGCAGGTTGTAGTGGGTGAACGTGAATGAACGTGTGCGTGTGTGTGTGTGTGTGTGTGTGTGTGTGTGTGTGTGTGTGTGTGTGTGTGTGTGTGTGTTGCGAGCGAATGTCATTTTAAAATAACAAACAAACTCAAAGTTGATGCATGCATCCAAAACTTTCTGTTCAAAACCAAATAAACAAATCAAAAACAGAGTCGTTATTCGGTTCAAATACTTTTTATTTTCAAAACTTGGGAATTAAAGGCCCACTATGCAACTTTTTTAGCCAAAATTACATTAAGTATGCAGGTTGAGAGTTATGCTGATGGTTCTGCATCCATTTCTGGGTTGATTGGTGGGTGTGTCATTTACCCATGTCGCCTCTCCAGTGAAAAAGCGCATATGCAACTTGATCTGTTCGGACCGACACAATCCGGATGTGACGCAGCGGAAGTATCCTCGAAAATGTAGTCAGATTGTAGTTTCGAAAATGCTTTACGGCACAGACACACACCCAAACATGGCACCGGCTAGATATAAACAGCCAGTTGCGAGGCAATTGTTGTCCGAGGTAGGAAACCCAAACGCCGCCGTGTTTGGGTGCATGATAGAGTTTAGATCGGGTTAGATTAAATAATGTCGGATATAAATAACGATCTCATCTCATCCGTTTATCCGGGGTCGGGTCGCGGGGGGAGCAGCTCAAGCAGGGGGCTCCAGACTTCCCTTTCCCGGGCCACATTGACCAGCTCTGACGGGGGGATCCCGAGGCGTTCCCAGGCCAGTGTTGAGATATAATCTCTCCACCTAGTCCTGGGTCTTCCCCGAGGTCTCCTCCCCAATGGACGTGCCTGAAACACCTCCAAAGGGAGGCGCCCAGTAGGCATCCTTGCCAGATGCCCGAACCACCTCAGCTGACTCCTTTCTAAGTAAAGGAGCAGCGGCTCTAATCCGAGTTCCTCACGGATTACTGAGCTTCTCACCCTATCCCGAGACGCCAGCCACCCTTCTGAGAAAACTCATCTCGGCCGCTTTTACCCGCGATCTCGTCCTTTCGGTCATCACCCAACCCTCATGACCATAGGTGAGGATAGGAACGAAGATCGACCGGTAGATCGAGAGCTTTGCCTTGCGGCTCAGCTCTCTTTTCGTAACAACGGTGCGGTAAAGCGAACGCAATACCGCCCCCGCTGCTCTGATTCTCCGGCCAATCTCACGCTCCATAGTACCCTCACTCGCGAACAAGACCCCGAGGTACTTGAACTCCTTCACTTGGGCTAAGGACTCATTAATAACGATAATCGGGTTAAATAACTTCACATGGTGTGTCTGGTGTGTTTCCAGCATTCGTAGTGTTGATCAGCAGAGAAATAGTCCGCCAAGACGTTGAGGTTGCTTAGCAGCCAGAGACTCTGTCCATGCAAGTGAACGGAGCGTTCACTCTTCGTCATAACTATCAAACCAAACATCCTTCACATTCACCGAGCGAACATTCTCAAAGTAAAATGCACATTTCTCGCTAAAAATGTTTCCATAAACGCATTTAATGGCGTAACTATGTTACTATTTCCACCCAGAAAAAAGAAAGATGTCGGCCGTATGCTTCTGTGCAAGGGTCACTACTATGGTCACTACAGTAACGAATTGCTTTACGGCACAGACCCACAAACACGAAACCGGCTCGATATAAACACAAGTATCTAATGGATTGTTATATTCATCATAGATCAGCCGACTAAAAAGAGACAGAGAAACCCAATGTCGGAGGAACAGAAGAAGAGAAAAGGGAGACAGACCGACAGAGAGGCCAGACACGAGTAAACGTTGGGCAAGCTTTTCAGGAATAGCGTGAACTGAAAGAAAAAGAAGACTGCAAATCAGACGCCGACTCGGCCGTGTTGCTTTTGAAATTGAAAGTACCCTTGGGTGAACTTTGTCTGCGTAATATTCTTGATTCTGATAGTCTCTGTACACATGTGTTTGCTCAACCATTTTTTTGAGCCCTGTAAAAATTGTTTTCTCGACCGTTTTGTTGTGAGCCCTGTTTGTTTCTAGCTTGCTTGGTTGCAACCATATAAACACCTTTGTTTCCATGGGTGTTTTGCTGTTCGTATGTCTCGTCCCCCAGATACAGACTGAATCCCCGAATACAGGTTCTTGTTTATTTCGATTATTAAAACCTCTTACACTGATTGTTCTGTTCAACCTAAGATAAAATAATTATAACCTAGGGTATAAATTCTCCCCGTCAACTATAAAAAATGATGGATTTATGTTTATTGCAATGCAAATACACCATTTTAAAAATGTATAACCTTGCCTACACTTTATGAACATCTATTTCGGACATGGCTCCGCGCATTCGCCGGCTTCTTTGAAAACAAATGCACATGGCTCGCGTAGAAGAGCATGGGGAAGGGACGTCAACGAGTTGTTACGACAGTGTTGTGAAATATCTACTACGAAGCTTTAGGGGGCGCTGTGTAGAGAAATGTGCGTGCCAAAACCAAGAAAACAGCGAAGAAATGCCCGAAGTTGCATAGTGGGCCTTTAATGTGAGGGGAATCGCAATAGCAGCCTAGCATAGACATGGCTAGCAGCCTAGCGAACACATGGCTAGGATTAGCATGGACATGGCTAGCAGCCTAGCATGGACATGGACAGCAGCCTAGCTACTAGCAATTACTAGTAGCCTATAGACATTGTTGGTAGCCTAGCACGCACATGGCTAGGAGACTAGCATGCACATGGCTAGCCGCTATCAGGTAACTTTAAGTATTTGCAACAATGGTTTTCATAACTTAAACATTGTTGCTTAAACATTGTTGCTAGGTAACTTACATTCTGTTGATCAAATACAGCTGTAGAGAATCATCTGGTACACTTCCTTGATTTGTAGAAAGGTATTTAGTTCAATTACCATCAACCTCGATCAATACATCTCATAATGTTTCCCAATTATCTTTCTGGTTTTGCTATTCTGTTACCAACTGTATTTATGTTGGTTATCGAATAAACATAGAAATAAGAATGTATAAAATGTACAGTATGATTTAATATACATGATGTTGATTTATTTATGAATTTGTTTTCAACCAGAATACATAATAGGAGCACAGTAAAATTAGTACTTTATTAAAAGCCATTATACAGAGATTTTATAAAGAGGCCTAATGCTTAACTCCCGAACCAAAACAAAAGTTTGTATTGTGGATTATTCAAAGGTTAACCCTAATATGTAATGCATAGCTGCACAGTAGTATTTTCAATTTAAAGAAATTGATTCAAGTGCAGTAAGCTACAGCCAAAGAACATTGACAAAAATGTCAGTCTGCCTAAACGTGCAGCTTGTTCATGTGTTCTTAGGAACATGAATTGTTCAGTTCCATGTCGGAATAGCGGTCTGCCTCGGTGCGACGCCGCTGCTGCACGCTGTATAGCTGTTGCTGGTCTCACAGCACTTTTTCTTGAGCTTCAGACACACGAAGCAGAACTCCACCTGGCAGCGTGGGCACAGGATGTTCTTGCAGGCTTTCTGGTTGTGCTCCACCTTCATGCCACAGGTGGGGCAGGCCCGGATGGAAGGGCAGGGCCCCACCCCCGGTACCTGGGACAGGGTCATGGTGTCACACCCTTTCAGCAGATCCAGCACCTTGTCTGAGCAGTCGTCGTTGTCACAGCTGTCGCTGCGCGGCGCCCTCCCCTTCCACGGCCTCAGACACTGCCAGCAGAACTGCTTGGTGGGCTTGTTGCTTTCTTTACAGATAGTGCATTGGAAACAGAGATTGTCTAAGGCCTGTCGTTCCACGTAGGTTTTACAGCCAGGGCACTGTTTGGGAACACAGGAAGCAGAATATTTTTTAGCATATAGTTAAAATATTAGGGACCCTTACTATGCAGAAACATTATCAGGATACTCACTGCTTTGAATTTGGGAGCAACTATACAGGCGAGTTCTTTCTCAAAATGGTCCATCTCCTCAACGGTCAACAGAGCAAAGCGACGAACTTCTTGGTAAGACCATTCGGCGCCACACTTCTTGCCATCCGGCTGAAGGGCTGGGCAAATAAATTTGGACTGCCCCTGTGTGACATTGGAATACAGCAATACTTTAGGAAGACTTTTACATATTCTAAGACAAAATTCTTTATTTTATTTAGCCTATGGGAAACCCTGTTAAAAACAGAATTGTGCCTATTCGTTCCCATGTCTCATTATTATTAGTAAATAAGTAACTTAATTATCTTAATATTATATAATAACAGGTCTGTCGAACCAGTTGGTCAGTGTGCATGTGCCAAGCAGCCTGCAATTCACACACACACACACACACACACACACACACACACACACACACACACACACACACACACACACACACACACGCGCGCGCGAGCGGGTGCTGACGCAGACGTTTCTAGACAATGGCAGCGCAGGACACCGCATACACACACCGCACACACGCACCCAAACACGCACGCATTGAAAGACAACGGAAAGATTGATCCCGCATCCCGCTGTCTTGCATAGTGATATCTCCCCCTCCCCCCTTCCGTATGTTTTCATGGCGTTGCCGTCGACAAACTCCCAGGTAAGACGTTCTGTCCATAGACTGTAGAAATTGCATAAAAGAAGTGAAGAGACAATTTCTCACGTCGACAAGCGATGGCAGGTTGTTCATTTTGTCATATAAAAACCATAAATTTCAAACATCAGGCCGACCGGCATATCAACACACAAGTCACGTGATCTGAAAGAGACAGTCCTAACACAGAACGAAAACATGTCAATAACACAGTAGCCTATGGTGAATTATGTCTATAGAGTGCATCACAAGACTACCCTTCGTTGCTCAAATGTGATATTACCCTCCTCCTAGAGCTTCCCCAAATGTCTTGCGATTGTGATATCCCCCCTCCCCCCTGCGACTGTTTAGGTTGTTTTATTTTTCTTATGTTTTGTGTGTAAGCTATGACTGTGACTGTAGGCTACTGCTGCCTGTCTTGGCCAGGAGACTTGTAGAGATGTTTGAACTCAAATAATGATTATTATTTTCAACTAACCAATAGTAGTTGCCATGCATTTTAAAATTTCAATGCACTTTTCAGCCCTGAATAACAGTAAAAGCTATTGAATCATTGATTTGCATGCATGGTATACTACACTTTCGATTGAACAATTACCCGTTACCCATAAATTGACGTGTAAGCCCTGATATTCTCCTGCTTTTCTCCTGATGGGCTGTTTGTGTGAACAACATATCCTGACATTTGTACCCTGAAAATCTCCTGAATAACACTACCCCTGAGATCGTATTTTTTCCGTAGGAAATTTAAATTACCTTATATTTGAAGAGTAGAAAGTCAGTATTTCTCACACCACGATTATTAAGAAGCATGTAAATGTGGTACTGTCAAAAGAGATTATTTTATTTAACTTAGCAAAAGGTAATTTTCTCTGAATTTAAGGGCTTGAAACGATTTTTATTAAAGTATGATACCAGTACATTCATTTACTCCTCATAATCGGTGTTGAGAGGAACTTAAAATGTAAGCAGCACCCAGGTGGAACTGTTGACACTTAGGTAGTTGCGTTACGGGTTGTCGTCAGATGGGAGCACTTCCGCCCGCGTCCTCAGACGCAACTTGGATGACGAACTGAGCAGTCGTGTCTTCATTGTTTCTCACCATTTTCTGTATATTACAGGTCAGTAGTTAGTTTAAACTATAAAATGTCAACCTTCTAAAGCCTTGCTTTATATGTATAACTGTTGAAGAAGTTCGGGTCATGTTTTGTTGTGTTTCTAGCATACTTAAGAGACTTTAAAATACCGCCGTTGAGTACAATGGCAGGGGTAAATACCGGTAGGCGCGAAACAGCAGGTCCCGCCGATTATGGGTTTATTTTTCGCCCTGTGTATTGCCTGCAATATAAGGTTTTTTTCGTTAGCACTTTGCACAGTTAGTTTTATTTGTGGTCTCCTTTACACTACAGTTCAAATGGGAATGTGAGTAAATGTTAAAGGTTCATGGTTACAGATTTACAAGTTTGAAAGAATGTTTATATTAATGCATACTGTTCAAAGATAAAAATCTTGACTTGCATGGGTATTTACAACTTCCGGTGGTGAATAGCGTCCTCGGTTGCTAAGCGACGTCAACGTCTTTGGCAGACTATTTCTCTGCTGTTCAACACTACGAATGCTGGTAATGAATAAATTGTAAAAAGACACAACATGTGAAGTTATATTTTTGACGTGTCTAGTTCACCGTCATGGAGGCTGTGTTCAGTAAAATAAATAAGTAAATAGCAATCCGTTTTCGGCGCATGTAGGTCTATCTGCTTAAGCCCACGTTGAAATAATTTTTTGATGTTGAATGTTGATGGCGCAGTTGATGAAATAATCAGATTGATTTCATGCAAATCATAAAAGCCTCTCCCAGTGTCATTGTGTGTGCGTGTATCCGAGGTGTGTGCATGCGTGGGGGGTTCTTGATTGACCAATTTTCGAATATTATTCTAATACTTCTCGAATATCAAGTAGTATTTTTGCCAGAAATGCACATCCCTAAAAGTAGTAACTTCAGGCACATCTGTCAAAATAAATGTTTTTTTACGATCTTTATTCATTCATTGCGCCGCGGCCAAACTGACGGGGATATTCTCTGAAATTATGAATCTTAAAGACGGCGTCAGGTTCTCCGACTCTCTGGTACTTCAGCAACACGTAAAGACTCGTAGTGGGGGTTATCTCGGCCATGGTGGAGAAGGAATTGTGGTAAAGGAACTTTGGCTTTGACTCTCTGAAGCCCATATTGAAACGCGACATAGAGGAGAAAGGGATTGTTGCTGTATGCGGGACAGCTGTCTTCGGGTCCATTTCTCTGACGCTCCATTGTTCCGTCCTCTCAGTCGTATGCTGACTCCTCCGGCTGGACTCATCCCGCTGCTCCACCGCCGGAGGGGTCCGCATACGACCGAGAGGTCGGAACAATGGACCGTCGGAGAAATGACATGGACCCGAAGTGAACTGACAGCTGTCTACTGAAAACATCTTTCTCGATTCTGCGGGGGCCAGAGTTTGTTGTTGCTAGTGACGTAAAGAAGTCAACCGGTGGCTCTATTACCACTAGTTGAAATGCGCCACCTATCGTACCGGGGAAAGAAATGCTGCGGCCAATGAATCGATTTTCTCACCGCCATGTATACCCAGACAATTGCAGTTGTCCGATTGAGGAGCATAATCAAACTATGGCCTTAATCTGATTAAGTTGTGCATGTAAACGTACTGAATGGCCCCCTAAATGATAATCAGCCTGTTGCCTTTTGTTCGCTGAATGGTTGAAAGAAAATGTATATGTTGGCACTGCTTTTAAGAGTCGTTTGTGGTGAACGCTTAAAGATAGGTCTTAATCATCATAACCCTAAAAGTACATATCATACAATAAATTACAATAAATGTGTTGTACACTTCTTTGTTATTTGGACATCCATTCTGCTGTTGGTGTTATGGCGCTTAACACTTCGGTTCTTTGACGTCTCTGGTATTTCCACAACGAGGCTGTAGTTGGGGTTATGCGAAGCACCACCGCCCGGCAGCGGGCAGCCACCAGCGAGCGGCGCGCGGTTCGGTCTACTTCAGATTGATGTGGCGCACACAGTTTTTGGCCAGGATAATATGTATTATATGAAATAGATATCTAGTATTTAATGATATTATTTAGATATAGAGCTCCAGGACTTTAACGGAAGTGTTGTACACTTTGTTATTTGGATAACCGTTCTGCTGTTGGTGTTATGGCGCCTAACACGTCTGACTCTCGTCTCTGGTATTACCACAACGATACTCGTAGTGGGGGTTATCTCAGCCATGGTTGAGAAGTAATTGGGGGAAAGGAACTTTGGCTTTGATTCTGTGAAGTACATGAATCATGACATGGAGGGGAAAGGGATTGTTGCCCGTGATTGTCTCCCACTTAAGCCCCGCTTCCTGCTTCCTCGGCAGCGAGGCTCCGGCGGGAGACAATCGGGGTCAACAATCGTTGGCAACGATCGCTTTCTCCTCCATGTCGTGTTTTCTAGAATGTTGATGTTTCAGAATGTTGGTCATGGTGTTATGTCAATTAAGATTGAGGCACTTCATTTATTGATCAAGTCAACTGTCACTCTCAACATTGGTGCCCCCCAAGGATGTGTTCTAAGCCCCCTGCTTTATTCCCTATACAACCATGATTGTACAGCCAATTACAACTCAAACTCTATTGTCAAATTTGCGGATGATACAGTAGTGATTGGACTCATCTCAAACCACGATGTTACAGCCTACCTAAATGAAATGAAGATGCTGACATCATGGTGCAATGACAACTGCCTTGAACTAAACATTGCCAAAACAAAGGAATTGGTGGTTGACTTCAGAAGGGACAAGCAGAGGCTACATCACAAACCACTGAACATCCATGGTGCCCTGGTGGAGACAGTGAGTCACTTTAAATATCTGGGAGTAGTCATCTCTAAGGACCTTTCATGGACATCACACATCTCCAACCTGGTGAAAAAAGCAAGACAGCGTCTGTACCATCTTAGAAAGCTGAACAAATTCAGAATATCCAGAGAGCTGCAGAAAACATTCTACTCAGCAATAATAGAGTCTGTTATTTCTGAAAATATCACGACCTGGTACGGAAATAGCAACTCTCAGGATAAGAAGGCCTTGCATAGAGTCATCAGGTGTGCAGAGAAAATCACCAACACTGCACTCCCTGGACTGGACTTCAGGACATCTACACTAGGCGTTGCCTGTCAAGGGCAAATACAATTTTAAAGGACTGTCACCCAGGCCATATAATGTTTCAATGGTTGCCCTCTGGAAAGAGGCTTTGTTCTCAAAAGGCCAATACAGAAAGACTGAGAAGAAGTTTTTTCCCCCCAAGCCATACGGACATGAATGCATAATTCCCCCCTCTTCATAAACTTTTAATGCCCCACGCCGACTGAACGGGGTCACACATACATGAACCACACGCTGGCGCTGGCGGAGATCAAAGCCATCTTCCCCGGGGGACTCTTCCAGGGAGACACCTTCCGCATCGTTCTGCTCGGAATATGATTCCCGGCGGAAAGGAAGCTTCATTTGTGTTGTCAAGCTAACTCGAGTGACTGATGCAGACTAGAGCTAGCCCCCCAGAGCTAGCTCAAGCTAATGCTGCGTTCAGGACAACCCGGAATCCGGAAACCAGAGAGCGCAATTTGACGAAAAGGCAAAGTAGCGTCACCATGAGTGATGATAAGGCGGCAAAGCTTGCCGCAGAACTAGATGAACTAAAGAACAGTCTAGCAGGTAATCGGAAGATGGATATTAACATGGAGTACGGGGATATGGATCCCAAGAACTCAAAGACATCTCTTTTTATCCTCGCAAAGGATTTCTACAAGTTCTCATTGAAGGCCTTAGATGAGCTGAAGAAGGTGTCGGCCGACTCCAGCTGTGACTCTGATGTTCCTGCACTTGTTAGGAAAGAGATAACAGACCTACTCCCTGGCCTATTGAAAGAGGCTCTGATGCCGCTTTCACACCAAAAAGAACCGAGAGCCAGTTCCGGGCTGGTGCTAGGGCCAGTTCCAAACTGGTTCCAGCCTTACCCCAGTTAAGAACCGGTTGGTTTCACACCGGCCAGAGCCAGCCATGGAGCCGGCGTGAGCAACGTCATGACGTCACTGCAAACGTCTCGGCTAGTGAGCTTGGACAGAAGCATACGGCCGACATCTTTCTTTATTCTGGGTGGAATTAGTAACATAGTTACGCCATCAAATGCGTTTATGGAAACATTTTTAGCGAGAAATGTGCATTTTACTTTCATAATGTTCGCTCGGTGAATGTGAAGGATGTTTGGTTTGATAGTTATGACGAAGAGGGAACGATCCGTTCACTTGCATGGACATGGACTCATCTAGCTGCGTTGGCGCGTTGACGCGTTGAACCACCACACAATAGGCGCGCAGAAGAACCCTCGCGCCAGTTTCAAACACAACAACAACAATTTCGTCTTCGATTCAATCCGTGTATGGTTCGTTCTTTGAATATTCCGATTTAAAACAAAATCAGAAAAAACAAAAAAGAACCATACACGGATTCACGTCCAGTGTTTACTTCGGTGTTTTAAAAAATGCCGGTCTTCGTTGGTCTTCCTGTTTATGAAGGTACGGATAACTCCGCCCCCTGCCCCCGGCGTAAAAGCGGTTCTAGTTCTAGCCCAGCTCTAAAGTGGGGCCAGAGTTGAACCGGTTTTTAGGGGCCGGAGCCGGTTCTTTGGCGGTGTGAAACCAAAGCCCTGGCCCTAGCTCCGAACTGGCCCGGAACCGGCCCCGATTTTGCGGCGGTGTGAAAGGGGCATGAGTGATCTCAGAACTGCACCAGTGAGTGCCCCCAACGTCACGGAGACTAGCGACCCGCCGAGCGAGACCTACAGCCTTTTCCTCGAGAGGCAAGTGGTAGGAGATGAAGAACCTAAGAAGATATCTCACCAGGAATATGTGGACTAGAGGTCGACCGATATATCGGTCGGCCGATGTATCGGGCCGATATTTGTCATTTTTTAATCTATCGGCATCGGCCGATATCTGTGTTTAGTAGCGCCGATTTATAGTCAGGCATGTCCGCGGGCAGCCCCGTGTTATTGGTACCGGCAGAACGCATGTGAAGGACCCCAACCCAAAACTTGTAATCCTGGGAGATAAGGTAAGGCTTAAATTCTGCTATTTCAAAGTTGTATGGTGGTAACATATTTACTAGGTTATATATGTTACAAGTAAACTATGAAGTGTTGCTTCACTTAGTGAAAGGAAAAAAAAAAAAAAAACGAAAAGCATTGAACCGTCGAGAGCTGTAACCTAAGGCTACAGCTGATTGAGTTCACAGGCTCACAGTTAACTTGTCCTTGCTGTTAGCTTGAAGGACTTTACTCGAAATCTAGTAGCAGCTTGCTTGCTTACAGTAATATGTTGGCCCAAATGTTATGAGTTCTGCTTAAATTTTCCTGTATTGGAGTCGAAAAATGTCCCTCTGTTCGTGGGTTGAGGAGGCGGCATTATGTTGCGCTACGTTATGCTACTCCGCCCCTCTCACAGACAGCTCCGTGCTTGGAGACACAGAGCAGCCATGGAGCAGCTCAGAACGGTGTATGACATTTGTTCAGAAGCGTGGTTTAGGTGAAGCAGACAATAGCCGAGTTTCCAACTTATTTACATCAAAGAAAATTCACCTCAAGAACATGCGCAGCTGCGTGTGTTTCTATCAACGTGTTTGCGAATAAAAATGGATCGTTAGCCTGATGAAGTGACGTGTTCAGACCAATGTCTGTATATAGCCTACGTCCACAGTAAAGTAGTATAACGTTAATAGTCAAGAATGTGAGAAATCACAAAGGGTTTAGCATTGCCCTTGCAAGTCTGTGCATCATGACAGTTATTTTGTTATTTATGTATTTGTGTGATTACTGCTAGATTATGGTAATTTGGTTTTAAAAGCAAAAGGTTAAAAACAAAAACAACACATAAGGGAAGGTTTTGTTTCTTTTACGCATTTTTCTAAATTAGTGTGTAATTGTTTTAATGTGAATAGAATATTGGAGTTGTACACTGACACATGCACTTTAAACTGTGTCAAATGTCATTTTCATTTTGTTGCTGGTTGCTAGTGTGTTTGCAGTACTACTGTTATGTAACATATTTTTATATTTTCCAAGTTTAATTTTTCACACTTGCGCCCAAACAAAACTGGTATGTATGACTCAAGGTTCAAGTCAGAGTTCAATAAATGTTAAAAAATGTTAAAACAAATTGTGTGCATCTACTTATTATTAGTGTGACGCTTTAGCATGCAAACTAATGGGAAAACTTTTAGATATCGGCCCTAAAAATCGGCCCAAAAAAATCGGCAGCCCATATCGGCTATCGGTTAACCCTGACCTCTAAGTATCGGCATCGGCATCGGTTATAGAAAAACCCATATCGGTCGACCTCTAATGTGGACGTAGTGAAGCGAGACCTCAAGACCTCTGTACCCACGATCCCTATTCTGAAGACTCAACACCATGAAGTTAAAGGAGCTGTTAACATGATTTTCTCGACCAAGGAGCACCGGGACAGTGCAAAAGAAGCTCTGGAATCGAAGTACAAGACTACCTCAAAGACCACAGAGAGAAAGAAGCTGGATCCTAAGCTGACAATGTTTGATCTGGAGGCTGAGTACAGCTGTGGTGAGGACCTAGAGAAGAAGATCCTAGAAAAGAATCAGGGTATTCGGCGGCTGAAAGAAAAAGGAGAATTGTTCAAGGTTGTTTTCCTTGACAAAAAGACCAAGGATTTTGCAGTACTCCAGGTTTCACCTAGAATCAGACAGTGTTTGAGGGAGTCCGGTGACTGGATACATGTAGACCTCCGACAGCACAGAGTCAGAGATAGGTACCATGTGGTACAGTGCTTCGACTGCCAGGAATACGGACACATGAGTGGCTCTCCGTACTGTAAGAAGAAAAGTACACCTGTCTGCTCGTATTGCGCTGGTTCACACACTTCTAAAGACTGCCAAAGACGCAAAAGTAAGGATACTGCCGCTATCAAGTGTAGTAACTGCAGCCACAGCAACAACAAGAGAGAGAAGGATAAGTGTAGGACACACATAGCAGCTGATAGGCTCTGTCCCTTCCACGTCAAAGAGAGAGCTCAGATCATGGGGAGGACCTTCGGGAGTGATCAGGCAAAAACCTACTATGTTCAGAGGTCAAGGGATCTTCAAAAAGAACTTGGGATAAACTAATACTGGCAAGTTTCAACGCACACTCCATTGTGAACAAAACAGTTGGTGTTCTTGAGCATCTCGCAGACCAGGAGATTGATATATGCTTTGTTCAGGAGACTTTCCTCCGGCATGCAGATACTGCAAAGCCACAAGAGATCAAAGACTATGGCTGGGGAATAGTTTCTGATCCAGGGAAGCACCGTTCTGGAGGGGTATTGCTGTTATCTACAACAAAAACTTCAAGCTGAAGTCCAATACTAATGTTAAGAAATACAAATCCTATCAAGTAATGGAGACTGTTATCGAGACCGAGAGTGCGATGCTACGTCTGGTAAATATCTACAGGCCACCGTACACGAAGAAGGCTCGGTATACTGAGTGTTTTTTCCTTGAGGAATTTAGTGATTACCTCTATGACCTCTCCAATAAGCCAGGAACTCCAGTTATGGCCGGCGACTTCAACATACACGTTGAGCGACCTGGTGACCACTACCCTGAGAAGTTTTTGACACTACTTAGCCAACATGGACTTCAACAGTGTGTGCCACTGGTGCCAACGCACAATCTTGGAGGGACACTTGACCTTATTATCACAACAGATGGGTTTAGAGACTGTGTGCACTTTATTAGTGTTGTAAACTCGGGAACATCATCGGACCATTCTTTGGTGAGAGCAGAAGTTTCAGCTAGTGTCTCACATCTTGTTGATGATGCTAGGAAAATCAGTTACAGGGACTTTAACGAGATTGTTATTGATGATTTCAGGGAGGATATCCTACAATCGGATCTGTGTCGCTGGAGCAAGTGGTGCTCTGCGAGCCTTGAGGAATCTGTCTCTCTCTACAACAAAGTACTGCTGGAATTCATGGACAAGCACTGTCCGGTTATCAACAAGACTGTCAAGGGAAAAGATCGCCCCTGGATGGATGAGGAGCTACGTGTATTGCAGAGGTAAAGAAGGGCTGCAGAGACAGCATGGAGGAAGGGAAAAGGAACACACGATGATAACGTCAGGCTCAGGAACGGTTTCTGTGGTTCAGAGAAGAAGAAGAGGATCGCCTTTACCAGAAAGTCTCTATTAGCTTCTGCAAGTGACACGAAATCCTTGTGTAAGAAAGTTTACAAGCTGACTGGTAAACAATCCCAAGTCCTGCCTTCTAGTAAAGATACAAAGAAACTTGCTGAAGACTTTAAGGAGTTCTTTGCAGATAATGTGAATACCATCAGATCCAGTATTGAAGCTGAAGCTGAAGAAGAAAACCAGAGGAAACCAGCAGATGATGATTTTAAGTACCCTGTGGGAATAAAGTGTGAAGCATTTGATCACATCAGCAAAGATTCTCTGTTGAAGTACATCTCTAAACTGTCCAGCAAGTTCTGCTGCTTAGACCCTATACCAACATTCCTCCTGAAGAAGTGCTCAAACAAGCTTGTGCCCATTCTACTGCACATTGTTAACATCTCAATGATGCAGGGTGAGTTTCCTAGTGAGTTGAAGAAGGCGGTTGTCAAACCGACCCTAAAGAAGAAGGATGCAGATCCAGACTGCTTGAAGAACTATAGACCAGTCTCAAACCTTCCTGTGGTCTCTAAGCTTCTTGAGCGGATAGTCCTAGACCAGCTGAACAGCCACCTGCAGACCAACAACCTCCACTGCCCAGTTCAGTCTGGGTACAGACCAAATCACAGCTGTGAGACGCTGCTTGTGAGGATGACTGATGATATCTTTAGGGAAATTCATGCAGATAATATTGTTATTGTTGTCCTGCTGGATTTATCAGCGGCCTTTGATACCATCGATCATAAGAGACTTCTAAAGAAGCTGGAGAATGATTTCGGTATAACAGGTTCTGCCCTGAACTGGTTCAAGTCATATCTCAAGGACAGGTCCTTTGGTGTGAAGATTGATGTATCCATCTCTAACCTGCTGTGTCTACTATTTGGAGTTCCCCAAGGTTCACTTCTAGGACCCATCCTGTTCATTCTATACATAAAACAGTTACAGAAGATAGCAGAGAAATACGGTCTCAGTATACAACTCTATGCGGATGATTCCCAGTTGTATATATCATTCCACCCAATGAGACCTACTGAACTCTGTGATATTACAGCAAGGATCAACAACTGTCTGTCAGAGATAAAAAGCTGGATGATTGAGAACTTCATGAAACTCAATGAAAGCAAGACGGAGCTGCTTGTGATGGGTAAGCCGCTTGTTCTCAAGAAACACAACCTTGAAGTAAAGATACAGTTTGGTGACACTACCATCACACCAACTATCTGTAAAGGAGACAGCTGGAAAAGCCTGGGTGTTCCCTTGGATGCATCACTGAACATGGAGAGACAAGTCAACAATGTCAAGCAGAAGTGCAGCTGGGATATGACAAACCTCAGAACCATCAGACGGTACCTTGATGAGAAGGTGAAACTCATGCTGATCAAGCAGCTAATCATCTCTAAGCTTGATTACTGTAACGCTCTGTACATGAATCTCACGAAGACAAGGCTTAGGAAACTCAAATCAGCGTTGAACACAGGTGTACGTTTCATCTATGACATCACAGATATGAACGTTGACCTCACTCCTTACTACAAGAAGGCTCACATCCTCCCAATTGAACAACGGATATTTTTCAAAGTATGTCTTCTCTGCTTTAAAGTAGTGAATGGGGTTGCCCCAGTGTATCTCCAGGAGCTTGTCACAATGAATAGTAATGATCCGACCTTGAGGGAGTCAAGACTTCGTCCGGCTGATGTCGTTCAGATGAAGCTACCAAAGATCTCCAAGCTGAAAGCAACAAACAGGCGCTTCAGTAACTATGCACCAGAAGCTTGGAACTCACTTCCATCTAGATTGAGAAAGTTTGATAATATCAGCATTTTCAAGGGCCAATTGAAAATTTTTCTTTTTGAACATCTGTAGGCGTACTTTCATGTTTCCTACTTGAAACAGTTTATCTGTCTTCCATGGAGTGCTATATATTTGCTTCTACCATATGTTTTTGTTAAAGTTAGGAGTGTAGAGCCGCCCTGACATGGGCAATATTCTGTCTATTTTATAGTAAGTCTATTGTTGCATATGGGCGGGATATAAATATTTTGTTTCGTTTCGTTTTCATTTATTTAATCCAATCCTCTTACTTTTCTATTATTATTAAACTTTGCACAGCTGGGAGTTGCAGTCGCAATCCTCAATTCACTGCTTTTTGTTTCTCAAATTAAGCATGAGACTAATACAAATTCTTGAATCTTGAAGTCAATCTTCCTCACGGGCTTCACAGCTCGGCCACGGGCAGCCCGGCCGCTACAGTCAGTGTTTAATGACGATTATTGAACGTTGAGCATTTCCTATTATAGGCTACTGTGTAAAATGCTGTTTAGAATTAACTTTTGTATCAAGAATGAAAGAACCAACAAGTGACGCTCTTTTTCCCGCTCTCCTTGCTTGACCGCGATCTACCATCTAGGATTGATTGCTCTTCCTTGGGTCCCCGGATGTTAACACTGAATTTTCAGACATTGAATTTTACAGCTGGATTTGGCATGTTGAAACGTTAAATTATTTAATGTTGAATATTTGATTTTGATTTTTTTAACATTGCAAAGTAAAGCTGAATATGATTTATTGAGTTAAATTCAGAAGCAAAAAATCCAGATACGTTATTTCAATGCATAAATATTCAGTGCTTAGAATTCAATGGCTTTTTATTTTCAAAATCCAATGGCACAGATTTACTTCCATAATTAATTCATTAGTAGTCTGGGCAATCTACATTTTTTATTCTCAACAATGTTAAGGAGGATCTTCCTCACTCTCCCCACTGGAGAAGGCGTTTTTTTTTTCTAATTCCTCTGCGTACCACTTAAAGGGATACTTCACCGGTAAAGATATGAAGGTTTTGGAACTAAATAATTCTATGTATTATAAATGCGCAAAATAAATGATACGTTCTAGTTTAGACTTCTGCCCCCGTTCTTTCAAACGCATAATTTGTATATTACAGTACAGCATAAAAACATTTGCTAATTACAGTAGCTCAGCACATCAAGTATTTGTACTAAACCTTTTCTCACTAATTGAAACAAGTGTTTATCTTATACAGTAGGCGCACTTTAGTATAACAGCACTAAGATTAGTATAAAAATCACAACAACCAACACGAATTTGAAGTTTTATTCATGAAAAAACATGAGCTATTTACAAAAATGAAAGGTGTAGGCTGTAGGGTGTGTTTTCTAGAGTCAAAATAGTCACAGCTCATCTTGAGCATCTACTATCTCCTGGTAGCCACGGTACTGTCCATCTTGTGCTGGTTAATTAGCTCTGATGGCCTGGACATCACAGCAAGCCGATACTGTCTAAGAAAGAAAGAGACCAACATTAGTAAAGCAAGATAAAATATGACTGCAAGCGGTAATTCATGGGGTCCGAGCAAAATGACAAGTCAAGAACACACTAATGGAAGATATATAAATATGACATATAATTGTGAAGGAATGATGTTGATGTTCCCCTTAATGCCATACTGTGCCTTGGCTTTCAGGTGACTGTGCTGTAGAGCAATGGCCGGATGTCATGTTCAGCATGTTCATAATTGTCTAATCGGGATTCGAACTCTCAAACTAAGGATCACCAGTATAATGCATTATCCCCTTGAGCCACTGACAAAACTGAATTGTAGCCTCATTCACATGGTGAAAATGTCTATTGATAAGCACACAACAGCCAGAAAACTCCAAGCAAGCATTTCTCAAATTAATTAAGGGCTTTCTTAAAGGCAAATTACTGAAAAAATCTTTGAAATTCTGGGGAAATTAAAAATTTGTTGTCAAGAACACTTACGGAAGAAATATTAATATGACAGAGTTAATTATGAAGGAAAAATGGTTAACGAAGAAGTTCCCCTTAATGCCATGTGTCTTGGCAGTCAGATTCTTGGAAACTAATGAGCTGGAATGTTGATTGCCTGATGAATTTCAGGTGCTGTTCATAATGTGTTTCTTAAATGATTGGCAATGACAGAATATCATGTTCAGCTTGTTCATAATGCTATAATCGGGATTTGAACACTCAACCTAAGGATCACCAGTACAAGGCATTACCCCATTGAGCCACTGACATTCCAGAACTGCATGAATCCTCATTCACATGGTGAAAATGTCGATTGATAAGCACACAACATCAAGAAAACTCCAAGCACACATTTCACCAGAGGATTAAGGGCTTTCTTAAAAGAGTACAGATCTGAAAATTTGCACGGTTAATGGTATCAACCTAATGAGACGTATGGTAGTTATACAATACCAAAATGGTCATATTGGCAAAATGGGTTGAGACTGGACGTTTGGCTTTGCTATGAAATTGTGGGAAAAGTAAACATTTTTAGAGCAGAAGACCAGGGTGAAAAAGATGCATTTGATTTTAGAGATTAATATGATGAAAGAATTTTGAGTCCAGGTCAATCTCGTAAGGAGAAATAAGGCAAGTTCATAATTTTTTTAAATGGGGCCACATTTGGGTGCAGTATCACAATTTGGGTTTATTAGTAGTGGGGGGTTATGGTATCCACCTAATAATAGTCGTATGTTTTTTTTATACAATAACAAAATGGTCATATAAGAAAAATGGGCTAACTGCTCCAACTTTATTGGCCAATATTTCTCAAATCGAACTAAGTTTAACAAATTCTGTTGGAGGTTTTTTGCGAGGCTTGTTCTAAAGATTTTATGTGGCGATGTGGGTGAATTTTTTATATTTTTGTAGCCTGTGAATCTTTCTATCATGTTTAGCTTTATTATGAAATTGTGGGATAAGCATACATTTGTAAAAAATATTTTTTTATAAGACCGAGGGTTTTATAAATGCGTCTGATTCTAGAGATTAATATTCTGAAAGAATTTTGAGTCCAGGTCAATCTGGTGAGGAGAAATAAGCCTAATGCATGATTTTTTACCATAGTGCCACCATCGTGTGTAGTAACACAAACTTGGGTTTATGGGTAGAGGGGGTTATTGGTAACCATACCTGAACATTTCAAGAGTTTTCGACTTGGGGTATAGGCTGCAGTATGACTTTTACAGTATTTTTGGGGAAAATAAAATGTCACAGAAACAACCCCTAATTATGCCTATAATAGCCTATACAGCAATACACAGACTTCAAGCTAACGTAACGTAGCCTATGATCTGCCAATAAGATCGGCTACTTTCGGATAGCTACATTGTGACGTTCCCCCGGGACTCAAACTATTTTAGCAAATGTGTTAGTAAAAAAACAAACACTTACTCTATGCTCAGACGTCTGTTTCACCCAGCGGGCTTTGGCTGGCGTTTCCAGTTCACACTCTTGGTCCGGAAATATGTAGCCAATACCAAACTGTTCAGATGAGGCTAATGCATGGGTGAGAGGTTACACACATGGCCCTGTCCGCTCCAGATTCAGCCATTTATTATAGAAGAAACTGGCATTGCTGAAATTCGCTGCAGTACAGGGATGCAAGGCTTGTTCAGCTGCAGCCGCTGCAGCCTCCTCCTCTATTTGTGTAAATTCTTCCTGGCTGTATCCTGGCTCGTACTAATAGCCCTGAATGTCCGAATCCAACTATAGATTTTCAAAATCCGCTTTGGCTGTTTCACATTGCAAATTTGTTCGCTAGCTAAGCGGTGAAGAAACATGGCAGACATTGTGTCCGGCCCTTCTAGGAGGCAACGCGCCATTTGACGTCACCTCGGGAGAAAATAGATCAGGAAAGCTGGGCCAAGGGAAGACTCGGTTAGACTGAGGGAAAAAGTCTAACCCATATATTTTTTTATATTACAATAGCGATTTTATAATGATAGAACGACGGTTCTGAATGGGCGAAGTATCCCTTTAATAGCGCAATCGCGTACCACGTACCTAAGTTTGAGAACTGTACACAGAGCGCATGGTACCGTGGCCGCAAGCTGCTCAGGGCCACACCCCCACCCTCCTCCTTGACCCGCCTCGCTCCTCCTCATTTGCATTAAAGCTACAGACACTGAAACGGCGCATTTGGGGAAAGCTCAATGTGCGACTGGCTCATAGTGGCTGATTCTACTGATGTCTAAGCGACATCGATAATGGTTTAATATAACAGGTTTTATTACAACTAGAGGTTGAGAAACTCTAGGCACTATAATAGATGCTTTATTGCGCCTGTTGTTAAACATGGGCGTGGCCAGGGGGGCTATGTTTTGTTGTGCCACCGTCACCATGAGTCTGGATGCGCCCCTGTTGTGAAATACACATGAATACGAAGTCATTACCTTGCTGAGCAAAGTGCGGCACCATCCTGTCACAGATCCTGGCGTGACGGCATGACCGCACGAAATCTCTGCTCTGCAAGACTCGTCCTCTGATGTTGAGGCAGAGGGAGGAAGAAAAAACAGTCCAAACAAAGTCAATCAATACCAGACTCCCTTATCGAGGCTTCACAATCTAAGCCCTTTACGTTTGTAACACGTGGTATGAAAAAGACTAGTTCTAATCTAACTTCAGACATAGTTTACATGCTTTTTTGTTGATGTTACCCTTGCGAGCTCATCAGCTTAAATATTAAAGTTGCAGGGATTAGTTCTTTAATCTACTGGGTGCCGTTTGTACATTTTTGGTGCTGAAAAACGTGCTGCACTTTTTCCAGATTTAGCTCAAGCTTTGCGGATTCCAAAATGGCGCCCATTCATTCCTATGAAAACTGCTCCATGTCGCAGGGCAATGAGAGATTTGCTTCTGCATCATGGGAGCCTAGCCATGCCCTAGTTCATGACGTACCGGATGCAGAAATATTCTTGTTTCCTAGCATTGTGAGCATTGTAGCATCATAAGCGAGAGGTCTGAGCGATCGCAGTCGCATTGTTTACCGACCATGGAATTATAAGTTAACTTCATAAACATGATAGATTGCTCCATATAACACCAACAACATAATAAATGTATGTAGGCCTAGAAAAAAATACAGTTTAATGTTATTGCTTAAGAAACAGATTCCTTCCAACTATTTACGGAAAATGCAATCAATAATTTATATACAAATAAATGGTTACATATCGATCAGCAACGAGGTTGGAGTAGCCTACCCAAATTAATAATTGAAATACATTAACATGCTTAACTGTCACACAGCTAAACAAGCAAATGAAAAATGTAATACTAATGCAACTGAAATGTTTATAAGGCTATTAACAATATTATGAAAATGATACCGTAATGCATTATGCACCCGTTCTTTGTCTTTGGATCTTTTGAATAAATGGCTCAATACATGGCAATGATCGCAAGCAGAGGAACGTGAGAGTCATTGAGCAGCAGCTGAACCAGTCTAAAAATCCCTTTATAACTAAAACACTTTTAGTGATAACAATTCACCACAGTGCCTAAAAACCATCAACGTCATTCATGTTAAGTAAAAGGAAAAACCTCGACCACGAGAAGTTAACAGAGTCGTGCACTAGGCCCTCTCGAATGCCGGGCCGAAACAACATTTGTTTCACGACGACTCCTTTCAGCTGCCCACCCCTCCTTCTCCAGCAAAAAATTATAACATAAAACGGCTAATAAAACGCTTGAGGTGGCGTTTTGAAAGAGAAAACGTACACATCTTTTTAGTACATGGTATGAAGATAATTATGAGCCTTTGATTGATATCCAGACATTTTTGCGAAGACACATTCCTGCTCCCCACTTCCGTCCACAGCCCGCTTAAACAGCTGCAATACCAGGCTTGGCCGCTGAGCACTGGTGGATTGTGGAAGTATGCACTGTTCCTGGGGGCTTGGTTTGTTTACATGATATAAACATATCATGCAAATATCCAAATACCCGGAGCATTTGCTGACGCAAATGACGTATAGAAATGTTCAGCGTAGTGTCCAAATTCTTGTTTGTTCGTTCCCTATATAGTGCACTATATCATGAACACTATATCGGGAATAGTGAGAGAGTGAATAGGAAACTTTTTTGAACACAGCTAATGTAATGGGTGAGCAGCTGACTGTGGCAAGATGGCAGACGTTCGACTCCATTGGCCAGCAGCGCGGACGAAACATGTGTTCTATATATATCTATGGGGGGGGGGGGGGGGGGGGGGGGGGGGGTTGAAGCAAAGCTCGAGCTAAAGCTGAAATAAGTGTAACGTTTCTGAGAAGCAATATATATATGCTGCGGTGAGCTTGTGCGTCAGGTCATAGGATCCATATCGATCATCGAGTGTTTCAGTTCAACTCGTGAACGTGTTAACTGGTTACCAGTCAGCTCCGGCAGCTGTTGGCAATCGGAAAAAGACTCGTAGCGGACTTGCGAATGCCTCTTTGATTTGTTTTCAACAAAATGTCAAAAACAAAACCATCTCATTCGTATTTTGAGTCTAATTGGAGGAAAATTGTCACGTAGAACCATTTTTTAAATAATAAATATGGGATACGAACTCATACCATTTGGTGAAAAACATTTCAAGTTGAGATTCCATTTCATTGTGCCGTTGAGCCAAAGACACTGCATTAGCTGCAGTACTAAAAGCCAAAACTAGTCTTCTTCCTTAGAGCAGGAGGCAGCCAGATCAACTTGTGACCCGACTGTCCATGTTATTATAGAACATGATATTTGTCTTGTTTCCAAAAAGAAGAGGCCATTAAACCAGTTATTCCAAACCTAATGCTGTGTTGTCCTCAACTGCCTACAACCCAGCATAAAACACTGTTATGCGCTCTTTCGCTATCATTTCGGTCGCCTGATGTGGTGTAGTCTCTTGCTCTGGATGGTCTCTAATGGCGCGTTTCCACTGCAGGGTGCGGTACAGCTCGGTTCGCAATGGTGCGGTACGGATTGCGTTTCCACCGCCAAATGTGGGCGTGACCCGGACTGAGCCGTACTCGATTGGCCCTCGTCTTCAGTACTCCTCCGTTGGGGTATTGAGATGCCTGAAAGGGTGCCGGAAAATTCTAGCTACACACCCCCTCCGTTGATTGGTCGACAGAATCGTCACTTCCGGGCGACGTGGGGATAAAAACAGTAGCCTCAAGGTATTATTCTTTACAATGAACATGTCGCGTAAAACGCTTGCTTGGGCGAACAAGGAGGTGGAGACGTTCCTCTGCATCTGCTATGATGTCACAATGTTTACGTAGCTGCGGCGGCGATACCTGGGCTAGCTGGGCTATACCACCCCCTCCCTACCGGACTGAGGCGAACCGAACCGTACCGCACCCTGCAGTGGAAACGTGGCATAAGAAAGCAGCGAGCTCAAGAATCAATGTGACGCAAGGCAGTATCACTCTTAGACACAACGTTTATTCAGATCAACAAAGCATACCTACAGATCGTCCAAGGAATGAATACGCCTCTGACTAGTAGGGTTGGATTTAGTGATTTGTTTCCGTGATTCATTTTGCGTTGTTCAGTTTGCCAAGAGGAGTCGTTCGCGAGTTTCCGGTTGCGGTGAATCGAATCATGGATTGCACGGTTCTCAGAGTCAGCTCCTCCCTCGTTCTCATTCTGAAACGTCAACATTACAACTTTAACCAAACGCAGCGGGATGGGGGTGTATTTGATTATTGGATGTTTAACATATCAGCAAGATAATCTTGATTTAGCAATGATGGTGGGGTCCCGGGTGTTCTAGGCTCTCATGAACAGAACCCTGTGCAGCCCAAGACTAAATCTGGCTGCCAAAATTAACACTGCCTTCAAAACGAGAGCTGGTTAATTGTGAAAAATGCATTAAACTGTAATCAGAAAACGAGGTAATATGCTATAGACCCTATATTATCTGTGGTATAAAGGCTGGTACGAATTTCTAATTAAAAATATGTATACTTATTAGGGCTGCACAATATATCGAATTTTATCGCAATGACGATATTGGCGTCCCTCGATGACACTGGAGTTCTGGCGATATTTTTGCGTTATTTTTTTTAAATAATGCATCAGAAAAAAAAGAAACGAGCCCCGCCCATGCAGTATACGCTCTACCTCGGCTGCAACGCAAACCAAGTGCTCCCTGTACACCTGTCTGCGACTGCGTGAGTCCATCCTGCACACAGCGGCGCGAAGCCCGAAAAAGGGGGGGGGGGGCGTGGCCTGTCGGCAATTTGCCGCTGAGCACAGTGTGTGGCTCCTGCCACTAGGGGGTGGTAGAAATCGAAAGATTTTTCTTTTCAATTAATAATCGTGGTAAATAATCGTGATATCAATATTGATCAAAATAATCGTGATAATCATTTTGGCAATAATCTTGCAGCCCTAACACTTATAGACCGTTGCGATTCCCACTGAAACTAATGGCGCGGTGACAAGTCTTCGCAACGAGAGCTGGTGGGTTGGAAAAAATGAATTCAACTGTAATAAGACAACGCAGTTATATGCTTTAGACCAGGGATGGGCAACTTTCATGATAAAGAGGGCCACATTTTTCATCATAACCATCGGAGGGCCACATGACTGCACACTTGAACTAAACGTGAGCTGAGAGAAGCTACACAATTTTGAATTTGGTAGATATGATTTCCTGTATTCTGGTGCATTTTGGGGATGGCCACTACCTAAAAAATCATCCAGAATCATAACCTATGTACGGTATGTTAATTGAACCAACATACATTAATTTCATGTTTTCCATGCTCAAACAGCCACATGAATGGTCAGTATTTTTATCAGTGCAAAGGGCTCACATACATCATCATTCAATGAAGTCAAAAAACTGAAAAACAGTGGCCCAACAACTCAATGAACAACAACTCAATGAACTCAAACCCAACAAGCAGTTGCAGTAGTTGTAGAGGCGACTTAAGTGAATATCTTTAATGACTGATATCGCTTCTAAGCAAACTAGACGCATGGGTTTGCCTTCGAATTCTATGAATTCTTCTAATCTTTCTTGATCGAGTTTTCTGTAACTCGATCAATTATTATTATTCTTTTTTTTTATTTTTTTTTTATTATGTGCGGGCTTGACTGAGTGAGGATGCGGGCCGCATGCGGCCCGCGGGCCGCCAGTTGCCCATCCCTGCTTTAGACCCTAGAGTATCTGTGGTGTAAAGGCTGGGATGAATTTCAAATTACAAATATGTAAATGTTGAAAGTATGGACCGTCGCGATTCCCATTGAAACGAATGTCGCGGTGACTAGTCTTCACAACGAGAGCTGGTAGGTTGTGAAAAATGAATTAAACTGTAATCAAACAACGCGGTCATATGCTATAGACCCTAGAGTATCTGTGGTATAAAGGCTGGGACAAATATCAAATTATAAATATGTAAGCTTTATGTTGAAAATATAGACCGTCGCAAAAATTCAATGAGAGCGTCCTAGACTCAGTTCTAGAACAGCATACGATTGGCTGGCTCTCGTGAGTCGTGACGTCTCTCAGTCGGTCCCTCCTCACCACTCACAAAGTGAGTGAGCGAACGATAGTTATGATATTATAACTCTATTTCTATGATTGTAGGCGTAGCCGTCTAGGCTTCGCCTTATGGGCTTGTCCCGTGCCCGTGCTCGCGCGCACTGAAAAATGTCAACTATGCACCAATCAACGTGGTACCCACGGTACCATGTATATAAGACGGCGCATACCGCCGCTCATCCTGCATGCTATTCTTTCAGCATTTGGAGGGTACAGCAGGTGGGAAACTAGACGACTACGCCTACAATCATAGAACTAGAGTTATAATATCATAACTATCGTTCTATTTCATGTAGGCTACGCCATCTAGGCTTCGCCTAATGGGCTAATGCGAAGCTGCGAGCGGAGCCCAATCATGGGCCTTTCACACCAAAAATAACCAAGAGCCAGTTCCGGCCTGGTGCTAGGGCCAGTTCAAAACAGGTTCCAGCCTTATCCCAGTTATGAACCATTTGGTTTCACACCGGCCAGAGCCAGCCATGGAGCCGGCGAGAGCAACGTCATGACGTCACTGCAAACGTCTCCGCTTTCCCACCAACCCTTGCGCCAGAACTGTACAATAAGAAGAACCCTTGTGCCAGTTTCAAACACAACAACAACAATTTCGTCTTCACGCCAATCCGTGTATGGTTCGTTCTTTGAATATTCCGATTTAAAACAAAATCAGAAAAAACAATCAAGAGTCGTGTTTTGGTTTTTCTGATTTGGTTTTGAAACCGAAAAAGGGCAAAAGGAATAAACAAATAAACTGTATTTTTCTGTTTTTTAAATCGAAACGGGAAAACTGAATAATCCTGTTGCTTGTTTTGTTTGCGTGATATTTAGATAAAACCGCAAAGAATGCCGGGAAAAGGGCACGCAGATTAAAAAAACATACATATAAAGACGTTTCAAATCGAGTCTCTCGCATTCTACAATGGCCAGCTTTATTGTTTTCCGTGGGAGACGGCGACTTAGTCTGCGAGGGGACGATCTGAAACTTTATCGGAAACTAGATTTCTTCTTCGAAGGTTGTGCTCCACACAGAACCTCCTCACCGTCATAACGGAGCACTTCGGGGCACCAGATTGCTTTAGAGCGGTACTGATCGCGTCGTGTGTCTTTCCAGTGTCATATAGTTCACGAATAAAATCACCATAAGGTTTAAGTGCGGCCATAACTAAGGCTAAATATAATTAGACAATCTATTGCTGGTTTAGGTGGTTGGCTCCTTTTTCTTCGCTGCGTTCTGCCTTCTGGTGTAACTATACATATATTTTTTTTTTTTGTTGTTTTTCTGTTTCGGGTTTAAAAAACCAACACACAAAACACACAAACACAAATAAAATGCTGTTTATTTGTTTATTCCTTTTGCCCTTTTTCCGATTCATAACCAAATCAGAAAAACAATCAGTTTTAAAACGGAATATTCAAAGAACGAACCATACACGGATTCACGTCCATTGTTTACTTCAGTGTTATTAAAAATGCCAGTCTTCGTTGGTCTTCCTGTTTATGAAGGTAAGGATAACCTTCTTGTTCTCAGCTCAATCCTTTGGCTGGAGTTGAACCAGTTTTTACAGGCCGTTGCCGGTTCTCTGGCGATGTGAAACCAAAACACTGGCTCTATCTCCGAACTAGCCCGGAACGGGCTCCGATTTTGCGAAGGTGTGAAAGGCCCATCAGTGTACTCCTGCTGGACCCCAGTCAAAAAAACTTAAGTCACCGGAGCACATAAGACCCCAAAAAAGCGAGGATGTGCAAAACACAACAGGCTAATAAAAAAATAATTCCTCCTAGATCAAGCAAGGCGATGATCAAGAGAAAAAAGTGAGTCTGTAAAGACTCCGGCCCCAATCCGTCCTTCATGGAATCCATGAAAAGTGAAGAGAAAACCTGAGTAATACGGTTTCCATTAGCCCCGCTACCACCAGGGGCGGAGCTGCGGAGTTCGTTACTCCAATAAGGGGCTTCTCTCGTCCGTTTCGTATTTAAAAAACGGTGGGACTGTATAGTGGCAGACAAAACCAACTCGTCAATTGGCGAGCCAATAGGAACCCCTCTAATCCGTTTTCCATTTGAAAAACGGCGGGAGAGAAATACTGGCGGGTTAATGGTGGGGAGATCCCAGTGTGGTGTAAACACGCGCGAAACAGGCCTAACCCGTCTAGCCCCACCAAGACTCTCTTGACCAGTGGATGGCTGAAGATCGGTCCACCATCAAAGCCTGAATGGCCAGCCGAAACGGCTGCCGCATGGACCTTGATAGTGGAAAAAGCCAAACTAGGGCTCGGCGATATGGGCCAAAATGAATATCTCGATATTTTTTTACTATATCTCGATGCACGATATATATCGCGATATATTTTGAATCTCCTCTAGAGCACATCATAAATGCTCGATTCAACCATGTCTGGCATAATGTTACGTCAGTAATAATTCTAGTATTCCTGAAATATAAGTCTGCATGTAGATTACATGAAACAACATATTGTTTAAACTCATTAGGGCTTTGTATTGGAACAATTTAGAACTTGCACATAAGAAAAGGAAAATCACAGCAAGTTAGATTTACCAACACAGCATTTATTCAAACCGTTAATTATTTATTAACTGTTTGCATAATAATTAATACATTATGTAATACATTTGTCTTTCAAGAAGGTTGTGTGATAGCTGGCTGTAGGTGAGTTTGGTAACTTAAGATTCCTTTTGTTTTGAATTACGATTGCTAGATTTAACTTTTGATCTGTTATTGCAGTTTGATTGTAGCCTTTCGGTTGTGATCAGCTAAGTGGTCGTTCTTGGTAGTATCGGCTACTTGGGTGGAAACAAAAGCCGTGATAGCTGGGCGGAGCCAAGTCTGCCTATTTAGAAGAGTGAGGAAGTAGAGTAAATTCAGTAATACATTTGTCTTTGAAGAAGGTTGTGTGATATCTGGCTGTAGGTGAGTTTGGTATCTTAAGATTCCTTTTGTTTTGAATTACGATTGCTAGATTTAACTTTTGATCTGTTATTGCAGTTTGATTGTAGCCTTTCGGTTGTGATCAGCTAAGTGGTCGTTCTTGGTAGTATCGGCTACTTGGGTGGAAACAAAAGCCGTGATAGCTGGGCGGAGCTAAGTCTGCCTGAGCTGCCTTTGCCCACTTAAGGGCCAGCTGTTTTTAGCGTCAGCTGTAGCGTCAGGACCCAGCAAACGAAGACCCGGGAAACAAAGACTAAGGGAGTCTCTCTGCAAGACCCGGGAAACAAAGACTAAGGGAGTCTCTCTGCGGGAGTCCCTCGAGGAAGCCCCGGGGAGGCCACCTGCCCTATTGCCTATGTGTCGTACTTCAATCATTGTCAGGATTTCACCAGACGGCGCTACCATGGCTCCTCTGCTCGGCGCAGTAACCCATCTAATCTTCGCCATCCACCCACCCATGCTTACACTGACCTAGAGGTCATGGGAGGACTCTGGAACTGCCAGTCGGCGGTCAAGAAGGCGGACTCGATTTCAGCCTACGCGTCCCCCATGACCCTTCACTTCCAGGCCCTGACAGAGACCTGGATCACTCCAGAGAACTCTGCTACTCCTGCTGCCCTCTCCACCGTCTACTTATTCTCGCACACCCCTAGACCATCCGGGCGAGGAGGGGGGACCGGACTCCTCATCACGCCCATGTGGTCCTACCAGGTCCTTCCACTAGAACACTTGGCCAGATCTGAGTTCGAACTCCACGCTCTCACGGTCACCATTCCTATCAAGCTCTCCATTGTGGTGATCTACCGTCCTCCAGGTCCCTTCCGTGACTTCTACGACGAGATGGATGCCCAACTCAGCTGCTTTCCTGAGGATGGCACCCCACTCGTTATCCTAGGCGACTTCAACATCCTGCCTTCCAAATCTGCCTTCTACCGGAACAAAATCAACTCCTCTGCCTCAAACCCCAGGAAACTGTTCTCCCTGTTCTCGTCCCTCCTCAACCCTCCCTCACCCCCACCTCCTTCCTGCCTCACTGCTGATGACTTTGTTAACTACTTTACCCAGAAAGTGAAGGACATTAGTTCCTCTTTTATCCCTGCCTCCATTCTCCCTCCTCCCATCCCCTCCTCTGTCTTTACCCAATTTATCCCTCTCACCTCTGACGAGGTCAACAGAATAATAACATCTAACCATGCCACCACCTGCCCCCTTGACGCCATCCCCTCCTCTCTCCTCCAGGATGTCTCAAGCGACATTCTGCCATTTCTCACATCAACTATCAATTCCTCCCTCACTTCAGGCATTGTTCCAGCGTCTTTCAAGACTGCCAGAATAAAGCCTCTCCTCAAAAAACCAACTCTTAATACCACCGACATCCAGAACTACAGACCGGTATCTCTTCTTTCGTTCCTGTCTAAAACACTGGAACGTGCCGTTGCTAACCAACTGTCCTCCTCTCTCTCATCTAACAACCTCCTTGTCCCTCACTAGTCAGGCTTCAAGAAAGCACACTCCACCGAGACGGCTCTCCTCGCGGTGACTGAGTCCCTACGTGCTGCCAGAGCCTCGTCCCTCTCATCGGTCCTCATTCTGCTCGACCTGTCAGCAGCATTTGACACGGTGAACCACCAGATCCTTCTTGCCACTCTTGCCGAACTTGGAATCGCTGAATCTGCTCTTTCCTGGTTCACATCCTACCTGACGAACTGCACCTATCAAGTGACATGGAATGGCTCCTTGTCCAAACCTTGCACGCTCAAAACTGGTGTCCCTCAAGGCTCTGTACTGGGGCCTCTTCAGTTCTCCCTCTATACCAGGTCTCTGGGCTCGGTAATTGCATCACACGGCTTTTCCTATCACTGCTATGCTGACGACACTCAGTTATTTCTCTCTTTCCCCTCATCTGAGAAAACCCTGATTGCAACACGCATATCGGAATGTCTGGCGGATGTCAGCACCTGGACAACTGCCCATCACCTGAGGCTTAACCTCAACAAAACCGAGCTTCTCCTAATCCCAGGGAAAGACTGCCCACACATGGACTTACTGGTCACCGCCGAGAACATTACTGTATCTCCCTCTCCAACTGCCAGAAACCTCGGTGTGGTGTTGGACAACCAGTTATGCTGCACTGCAAACATCACTGCGGTCGCCCGATCCTGCAGATTTGCACTTTAGAACATCCGCAGAATCCGGCCCTTCCTCACAAGGGAAGCAGCTCAGCTTCTAGTCCAATCACTGGTCATCTCCCGCCTCGACTACTGCAACTCACTACTGGCTGGACTTCCTGCCTCTGCGATTAAACCTTTGCAGCGCATCCAGAATGCGGCAGCGCGCCTCGTGTTCAACCTACCGAAGTTCTCCCATGTGACCCCCCTCTTCCGGGACCTCAACTGGCTCCCTGTAGTAGCTCGCATCAAATTTAAGACGATGGTACTGGCATACAAGGCTGTCGATGGAACTGCCCCTGCCTACCTCCATGCATTGCTAAAGCCACACACCCCTGCTCGATCCCTCCGCTCGACTACCTCAGCTGGACGACTGGAACCACCATCGCTAAGAGCTAGCAAAGGTCGATCAGCAAAGTCACAACTTTTCTCGGTATTGGGGCCTCAGTGGTGGAACGAGCTCCCTGCCGCTCTCAGGACCGCAGAGTCGCTCTTTATCTTCCGAAAAGGACTCAAGACTCACCTGTTCAGAGTTCACATCGACTCTGCATAGCCACCTTTCCTCTTCTGACCACCATTGTACACTGTATTGTAGTGTATTGTATTGTATTGTAGCACTTAACTGTGTAGCAACTGCAGCAGCTGCTATCATGTCTGTAATACGGGGAATTGATTAGCCTAGCGATTGTGGTACTTGCACTTGGTTCTATGAACATCCTTTCTGTACCGACAGCGATATATTGATGCACTTCTTGTGACAAATGTACTTATTGTTAAGTCGCTTTGGATAAAAGCGTCTGCTAAATGCCCTAAATGTAAATGTAAATGAAATTATTATATATACACTGCCAGACGACGGATCCAATGCCATTCTTTTTCAAAACCAAATCCTCAGTTTCCATCCTTTTTTCTCTCTCTCGCTGTTCTCACTCACCGGTCGGAGGTACACACACCTACAGCAGCGCACCGTCCAGACTACGTCACACACGCGCGTCCATGAGAATCTCGCGGACTCGCAACCGGCGGGGGGAGTGAGTGTGTTTGTGCCATTGCATGTCTTTACCTTTTGTGGAAGAGGGAGAGACGTCGGAGGCGCACAGAGCTTTTGGCCGTGATATTATACAATTATATTATATTATATACTATTATATATAGAGCTCCGGGAGTCGCAAACGGCAACGATCACTTTCTCCTCCATGCTGCAGTTCACCCCGGACTGCACTGCACTGAGTTTGACGGTTGAACGCTGATTGGCTGTTTACGTTACACATGTCACTCAGAGGCCACGCTGTTGAACGCTGATTGGCTGTCATCACGAGAAATTAAAATACATTTCAACTCGAGCGAATTTGTCGCGCCACAAATCCTCGTGAACGCGCTCGCCTGTGCGCCGGCACAGTTTCTCTCGCGAAGAATTCGCCCGATATGCGTCTACATTCACTTTATATGGGATTTTGTCGCCCAGTCGCGTTTGGTGTGAACGCACAATGAGTATGCCGGCGGCGGCAAAAATAAACAGATTACGTACCAATTTGTATTCGATGTTCGCGACAGGGATATTTTATACATCCCCTGGAGAACATCTCGCGATACATCGCATATATTCGATATATCGCACAGGATCAGCTGGAGCGGGGGAACGGCATACAAGAGGGCCCGCGGCCAAGGTGTGTGTGCCAACGCATCAACTCCTGACGGGGGAAGATCCCGAGGGTTGAGAGAGAACCACCTCCTGTGTGTGTTCTCCCTGCATGCGAACAGGTCCACCTGAGCCGTCCCGAACCTCTGCCAGATCAGTCTGACAATGTCGGGATGTAAACGCCATTCGTCTCGGCGGGGACCGCCCCGAGACATGAGGTCCACCCCGAAGTTCTGATATGCAGGGCTCTCAGACTGAGGAGATACCGATGAGCCCAAAGCGAGAGCTTGACCGCCTTTCGGTGGAGAGCAGAGGAGCGCATTCCCCCCTGTTTGTTTATGTATGCCGCCGCCGACACGCTGTCTGTCCTGATCAGAACGTGGCGGCCACGCACCAGGTGAAAGAAATGCAACAGCACTTTCCTCACAGCGACGAGTTCCAGCACATTTATGTGGACTGTAGGGGGCGTGCGCCACTTGCCTCCCACGAGTGAGAGAGGCACGTTCCTCCCCAACCCGTCAACGAGGCGTCCGTGAAGACTACGTAGGACGTCACTCTGCCCAGGGAAACACCCCTGAGAAGGGCGGGGGGGTTTCCCAAATATTCCAGGTCTGGTGACACTGACCGGGGTAAGAGGAGCACCCTGAGCTTGTGTCGCACAGGGTCCAACCGTTGGCGAGCAAACCACCGCTGGAGTCTGCGCATACAGAGCAGACCCAGGGGAACCAGGGGATGGGCGGCTGCCATCAGCCCTAACAGGCACATGATGGACAGCGCGGTCACGTTTTTGAGAACGCGAAAGCGGGAGAGGGCCAACAGGATGGCGTCTCGCCGAGGAGGCGAAAGCATCGCAATCATGGTTGCTGAGTCTAGGCAAAGCCCCAAGTAGACTATCTGCCGGCCGGGGAGCGGGAAGCTCTTCTCCCAGTTGATGGCAAAACCCAGGAAAGAGAGATGGTTTATCACCGTCATGGTGTACCTTCTCGCAGCTTCCTCTGAGTTGCTCAGAATAATTAGGTTGTCGAGGTAGAAGAGAACCTTCTGAATTGCCATTTTTGGCAACCTCTGCGCAACATAACCCAACCACCCCACCCCTCCCCCCCCCCTGTGAAACTTTTTGGAGAATCATACCGGTCCTTGATGCAGAAAAGGTTGGGGACCCCTGTGCTAAACGCCCTAAATGTAAGTGGCCACTCAGAAAAGCGCTATATAAATGCAATCCATAGTTTGTTCCAAAAGCATAGTGTTTCTCTGTTCGTTGGGATTTGTGCCAATTCATGCAACTTATCAATGTGTTCGGACAATCTCTGCTTCTATATCTGAAAATGTGCATATGTGTCATTCCCATAAAGTTTTTATTAATGAATCACCATTAGTGATTGTGTCAGACATGTATTATTATTTTAACAGTTTTTGCCACTTTTCTGCTCGTATAGGCTAGGCTACTTTACTGAAATACCTAGTCAGGTGCGTCATCATCCCTTGGACGATCTGTAGGTATGCTTTGTTGACCTGAATAAACGTTGTGTTTCAAATGATACTGCCTTGCGTCACATTGATTCCCGAGGTTGCTGCTTTGCTTAGAGACGATCCAGAGCAAGAGACTACACCACATCAGGTGACCGAAATGATAGCGAAAGAGCGCAAAAAGGTGTTTTTGCTGGGTTGTAGGCAGTGGAGGGAAGCACAACAGTAGGTTTTGAACAAAGGTGTAATGGCCTCTTCTTTTTGGAAACGAAAGAAATAGGCCTACCATGGTTTATAATAACATGAACAGTCTGGTCACCAGTTGATCTGGCTGCCTCCTGCTCTTAGGAAGACTAGTTGTGGTTTTCAGTAGGCCTACTCATGGACATAATAAAGGATGGACCACAGACTGGAAAATGGCCGCCCATTCATTCCTATACAAACTGCTCAGTGGCGCACAGGCCCCCAGGATAGGCGCATACTTCCGCAATCCACCAGTGCTCAGAGGCCAAGCCTGGTATTGCAGCTGTTTAAGCTGGCTGTGGACGGGGGTCCGTCATTTCATGTGGCCCAGAAGTAGATATCGCTGTCCACTCCAATACAAGTGGGGAACAGGATTGTGTCTCCGCAAAAAATGCTCAAGGCTCATAATAATATTTCTACCCTGCGCCACTGAGCAGTTTGTATAGGAATGAATGGGCGGCCATTTTCCAGTCTGTGGTCCATCCTTTATTATGTCCATGGCCGTGTTCCAATACCCGTACTGTCCGTACTGCGTACTCAAAATTTGAGTACGCAGTACGTTCCAATTCAGATCCGGCGAAAAGAAGTATACTTCAAGGACCCGGTGCCGTACTCAAAATGGGCTAATCGTGAAGTGTGGATCGAAGGACACTCTCCGTACTTAACGGCAGCCATCTTAGCTACGTAGCGGAAGAGGCGGAGCCAGGCTGAGCCAAAGTCGGCGCATTTTCCACATAGCCTGTATTAATAGAGTCATTTTGTAGTTTTTATAGCTTTTTATAGCTGCTAGGCGTAAAGAGTTCACCGTTCAAAGCGGGATGTTTATTGCGGGGGAGGAGCCGCGGCGGCAGTCGTGATCGTAATTTCCGGTAAGTGCACCACAGAGTACTCGATTTGGAACAGCACTCACATCTGAAAAATTAGCGTACTCAAGTGAGTACGGATAGTGCAGATAGTGTACTTCCTTTAAGTGTACTCATGGAAGTACGGGTATTGGAACACGGCACATGGTGGCGCAGGGTAACAGGAGCGATTTGCTTCCGCGTTATGGGGCCAAGACACGTGACCTAGTCCGTGACGTACCGGATGCAGAGATCTTCTTCTTCTTCTAGTTTAGTGGAGGATCATAGTTTTTCCCCATATACCGCCACCTACTGGACTACTACCAGTGGTGTATAAAGTACTCAAAAGCCATACTTAAGTAAAAGTACAGATACCTTACTGGAAAATTACTTAAGTAAAAGTAAAAGTCACCTTTTAGAATAGTACTTAAGTAAAAGTATTAAAGTATCTGATCTTTACTGTACTTAAGTATCAAAAGTACTTTTCTGATATTAAATGTACTTAAGTACTGAAAGTAAAAGTACAAGTAACTGCTGTTAATAAAAAAGCAAAGGGTGTTGGTCTTAGTCGTTTGTTGAGGGAGTAGCTTCCATGTCTGCTTCCATCACGAATTCAGTTATCGTAGTGTTAGCATCACTGGCAGGCACCACTGGTTATCAAAATACCGCCACTCGTTTGACCGTTATCGAAAACTCCTCCCTATAACTGCCCTCGTCCAATCATGCCTTAGCACTAACTGGCTAGATAGATACCTCGCCAGAGATGGAATAAGAATAAATAATCTTTATAGGTTATTAGCTAGCTTGAAATATTATATACAAATATTACCCAGCGGTGAAAGAACCTTACTAGTTTAAAATGTTGTGCTGGTGGTATTTATTTTGAGGTCGTGAAGTTTCTAATTTTTTGATTGAGACCTGTATGATTTTGCTTCGATTATTGTTGTTTCCCCTTCGTTGTTGATCTTTTTTGAAAACAATCTTCCACTGCATATTGCAGTCCATTTTGCCATGATCTGGATGCTGTCGCGGAGTTACTCCAAAAAAAAATCACTGACACTGACAGATATCGTAGCCCGACCTATTATCCCGCAAGCGCTGGTACACGTTACTTAATATTGATTTTGGTGTCATCCAGGATCGCGGATTTTCGGAAAACTTAATCCTGCCCAAAAAGGGTATTTAAATTAGCTTTGTAGCAAAAATGGCACATATACAGCGTATTGAAGTGTATAAGATATTGTTGTAATACTGCGTGTACAAACCAGCCTGATACAAATAGTAGAATTTTGATAGCCCTTGCCCTCGTCCTAGCCATGCATTTGTGTGTTGACAGTCGTAGGAGTTTTGATCGACGTAGCAACAGTAACTAAGCAAGGGGGCTTTGCGAACGTGCGCTGGGACAGCTGATTCGCCAAACAGGCTCGCAGTCTGTGTTCTACCACAGTCCCCGACGTTATTCTCATATCTCTCATGATTCTTTTTTTTTTTTCTAAAGATGAGTTGATTTTGTAACGAGTAACGAAGGTTTCAAGGGAAATGTAGCGGAGTAAAAGTATCCGTTTTCTTCGCAAAATGTAGCGAAGTAAAAGTAAAAGTACAGAGAAATATAAGTAGCAAAGTAAAGTACAAATATCCAAAAAAACTACTTAAGTACAGTAACAAAGTATTTCTACTTCGCTACTATACAACACTGACTACTACACAGGAGTTTGTGACAAGGACGTTGGCAAATGATACTTTAAATCATAAAAATAAATTCAAAGAAAAAACCAAACTAACGAAACAAAATAAACAAAATAAAACAAACTAACAAAAGAAATGAATAAATAAAAATAAAAAATAAAAAATATATATACTTAAGGTTAAATTCTTCTAATTAGGTTAGTATCTTTTAGCTAATTTAACAGCAATTTCATTGCCATATATTCCATGGTGGGCTGGAATCCAACAGAACTGAATAACTAAACCAAGGCTTATAATATTTAAAAGAAGATGCTTTACCTCTATCACCAAATCTTCACGTATTGAATTATCTGTTATAAAACTTAGTATCTACAACCCATCTAAGAGCGGTTATTATTGTGGCCATCTCGATTGAGTACACTGATAAAGTCACCCACTCTATATCCATATCCTTTTTCAAATTCTGGAATATATATGCCAATACCACATTGTCACCAACTTAGTATCTACAACCCATCTAAGAGCGGTTATTATTGTGGCCATCTCGATTGAGTATACTGATAAAGTCACCCACTCTATATCCATATCCTTTTTCAAATTCTGGAATATATGCCAATACCACATTGACACCATTCTATGATAGCTGATAACCAAGGTACACACTGTAATACTATAATCAAGAGGACATACAGGCAGTTCAAATAAAAAGAGATAGAACTTTATTGATCTGGAAACTTCATAAATATGTAAGATTGCTCCATATAATACCATAGTAACATAGTAAACGTATGTAGGCCTAAAAAAATCAGTTCAATGTTATTGCTTAAGAAACAGATTCCTTCCAACTAACTATTTACGAAAAATGCAATCAATAATTTATATAAAAGTAAATGTTTACATATCGACCAGCAACGAAGTTGGAGTAGCCTACCCAAATAATGAATTGTAATACACCAACATTGTCAACAGTCATACATAGCTAACCATAACCCTGTCATACATAGCTAAACAAGCAAATGAAAATGAAATACCTACCAACGCAACTGAAATGTTAATATTAGACAATTAACAATATTATGAAAATTACGTAGGTCTCCCATAATCATTCAGATAATCAATACGTCCGTGCCTGTTACAGCTATTTCAATGATATGTGTGTTATATATCCGTGTTCAACGCCATTCATGTTAAGTAAAAGGACAAATCTCAGATTTTGGAAGTTAATGGAGTTAATGGAAGTTAATAGGCCTATGTCACGGAACAATTGAAGACCGGAAGAAGCTCGCGGAGTAGGGTAACTGCTCTTCCGCTTAGCTTAGCTAAGCTGTTTACCATGCCGGAGGCAGATCAATACCTTTGGACCAAGTCTCTCCAACCTACCTAAATTGTCCTACGACGACGTCCTAAGGATAGTAAATCAGCACTTGCGTGTCGAAACATCTAAACTACGCAAAGGATATAAGTTATTCTGGGAGAAGTACATTTTTAATTACATAGGTAAGTGTTTCAAATCTGTTGACACTGTGTAGCTTGACTGTGACAGATAGCACTAAGTGTAATACATGTCAGTTAAAACGTATCCTTTTTAATTAATCGCAAAATATTTTTTTACACTGGTAGGAATACATATTTAGTTTGAGTGTCTCTGAAACTTTGCCTGACGAACCCCAAGAGGTTTGGTATAGGTAGGTAGCCACTGCCTACCGTACATGTAAGTGTCGATAGTATGTCAGATTAGCTCCAGGCTACTGTCAGAACATAGTGGCTGGGTGGCTGTCATAAACTACCAATGCCCATACATTTTGCTGTATGGTGTGTTAATCTTTCCCTCTTACTGCAGTGTCAGATTTAGTTAATTTGGAAGTAGCAGTTCGGGCGAACTGCTACTGTTCCCAGAAGAAAAACGCTTTTCATAGTCTTTTGTGAATCAATGGGACTGTTACTTAGGCCTACCTTTCTGACCACTTTAATTAGATTTACATTTTGTGATTCAAACAACAGGCCCACCTCGTAATATGTAGCATAATGGATAGCCTAGAGCATGGTTTCAGACCTTCACAGATTCAGTTGCATGTTCAGTCTGTGTGTTTTTTATTATTATGGTTTCTTGTTGCTGTTCCAAAATGCTCTCTCTTTCTCCAGATCTGCTGTTGCAGATGATAATGTTTTGTTTCATGTCTGCTGTTGCAGATTGTCATGTTTTGTTTTATATCTGCTCTTCCAGACACATGACAACCACTTCACAGGGGAGAAAAGCGTGCCAACACCTCTGTCGTGCACCAGTGTTCTGCAGACGTGGACCAAGGACACAGGTTTATGTGTATACCTCAGGCCTAGCCAAACATCCTGTATAGTCTACTCAATAATAGTATTCGAAGTTCTTGTATATAGACAGACGCGACTAACACTGACTTAAGTGTTGCTACACTGACATTATGATTTATGTGCTGACATATTTTTTCTTTTTGCTCCAGGGGATTCGCCCGGAACCCATTGACCAACTTGTGGTCAGGAAACCCAAGGTTTGGGTTAGGTGTTTTATTTGAGCACATACATGGACACATACCTCCTGAATGCCAAGTAAATATGGCCGAGGGATACACACACCCCATTCCATTTATTTATTTCTGTTAAATGTATATATGTAAATATTTTAATCAAAGAATTGGAAACGAACATTCCTGAACATTTGTTTTAAGGTAACACACTCTGAGCACCTTTAAAACAAGCCTGAAGACTTTTATGTTTGCATTAGCTTTCTGCTACATCTTAAATACATTGCACTTTCTAAAAAGCTTTTTTAACTTTGCCTTTATTTTCTATTTTAATACTAAAATGCCTTTAACTTTCTATTTTACTCATTTCTCTGCATATGTTTTCTTTTACTTATCTATTTTATTGTATGACAATGTTTATATGTGAAGCACTTTGAGTCTTCCCTTATGTATGAAAAGTGCTAAATAAAGTTGCCTTGCCTAACACACACAGAACATTTCAGTTCTTTCTGTTAAATGTAAATATGTATATATGTAAATTTAAAAAAAAGAACTGGAAACAAACATTAAATAAACATTTGAAAAGGACGGACGGACACAAACACACACACACCATTTTAATTTCTTTCTGCTAAATGTAAACAAAGAACATTAATAAACGTTTGAAAATAGTCATGTGACGTCATGTGTGTTTTAATGTGTAACACTGGGACATCACCCTTAACATCTAAAGGACCTTGATAGTTAGACATCAAGCAAGAATTTACCCACAGCTGATTGACAGAGCCTGAAAGAGTCAGAGGAATGGTTGTGTCCCAGATATGATATTCTTTGACCCTTCTGATGGCCCTCTCCAAGATTCTAAGTTGGGCGATACTCACTGGTTAACCTGGCGCCTCTTTTAAATGGCGGCATTATGAGGGTGGCCCCAACTTCAGAAAGCATCTTGTCGATAACAAAGCCTTTGTCAGCCATGCATGCATCTCCTGGCTGAAGTAGACTAAGGATTCCTGACTGCTGTGTGATTTCTCTATCTGATATGGAACCAGTGTACAGCTTAGAAATTAGTTTAGAAATTAAGGTGATAACTCCACATGAAGCAATGCCAATCAGACCTTTGAAGGTGTTGGTATTCTTGTAGTGGGAGAATGTTTCAGACTGGAGGGTGAGTGATGAGGGTGCCTCACACCTGATTTCTGTGCCGTCTAGAATCACTCGCACGTTAGGACAGTACTGGGCAAAAAAAATATCTCAACCAAGATTTATTTTGTCCTTCGGGAAAGCGTGGAAGCTGAGGTATGGCTGTATACGTCCTGATGTAGAGCAACACGGTACACTACAAGAACAACTGCGAAAGGGAGCTGCCATTGTTGTTGCTGCTGGACGCGACCGGAAGTTGGATTACCCTACTACGCGTTCCGGAAGCAGGAAGTGTGACATAGGCCTATTCGGAATTTAATTTAATTCGGAAGTTAATGGAGCCGTGCACTTCAAAATAGGTCCATAGCAAGGAGCCATTTGTTTCAGTACGACTCCTTTCAGCTGCCCACCCAACATAAACTGCTAATAAAACGCTTGAGGAGGCGTTTTGAAAAGAAGAAAATTACATTTCTTTAGAACAGGGTAGAAATATAAATATGAGCCTTTGATTTATATCCAGACATTTTTTGCGGAGACACAATCCTGTTCCCCACTTGTATTGGAGTGGACGGCGATATCTACTTCTAGGCCACATGAAATGACGGACCCCCGTCCACAGCCAGCTTAAACAGCTGCAATACCAGGCTTGGCCTCTGAGCACTGGTGGATTGCGGAGGTATGCGCCTATCCTGGGGGCCTGGGCCTACTGCAGCTGATGAAGTGTCTGTGGCTCCACGGCACAATGGAATGGAATCTCAGATGGAAATCCCCCAAAATGGTATGAGTTCGAATCCAATATTTATTATTTAAAAACACATACATTTTCCATTTATTTTGGCTTAAAATGGTTCTAGGTGACAAGTTTCCTCCAATTAGACTCCAAATGCGAATGAGATGGGTATGTTTTTAACATTTTATTGAAACAAAATCAAAGAGGCACACCCAAGGATAGCTATAGTCTTTGCCCGATTTCCAACAGCTGCCGGAGCCACGACAACAAGCGACGCATTCGGCTGATGGTCACCAGATAACACGGTCACGAGTTGAACTGAAACACTATGCCCTTGATCAAACAAAACGTGTTCACTGTTACTTACGATGCGGATCAATCTCGTCTGGTCTGTCGACGAATTTGAATGACGTGTCCGACGGATCATAAGCCTTTTCCACGCTCATTTCGTTCTGTTCTTGATCGTGGCCTCTTACTCTCTGTCCCTCAAAGGTGTTACTTGAGTTTGGCGGATCGCAGAACGGTTTGTTCCTTCTGGTTTCACTTTCTAAACCAGGCAATATGACCAGTGGTGAGGATATGGGCGTCGTCAGCCCCTTTTTACTGTCATGTGCCCCAGTAAAATGTCTACGTTGTTTGTAGATTAGAATGATAATTTTCTTTTTTTTGTGGAGATTGTCGGTCTTGTCCACGCCAGTCGCAGGGAGCGTGACGGCACATACGAGACATGTAGTCTTTCTCATTGTGTTTTCTCTACAGCCTTTAACTGAACAATTGCACAATAAACGGTCAAACTCTTCACATGAAAAATTATCATTTAAATCCACAAACAACATATGTGTAATACGGGCATATGAAGGCTGGGACCAGAAGATAATTGCTTTCTCTCCATTGAAACCCATTCATATTTTTCGATCTCATATGTCCCATTGGCTCAACCGGACAGGGCGTGACTTCGCCACTTGATAGTAGAGTGTCTAGTGTCTGTAGACATTTTTACGTAGGCCCATCATAAAATAATTAACCGTAGGGGAAATCGGAATTTCTTGATATCATAAATACTGGGAGGAAATATCACAAGTATTAAGTTATGTGAAGTTAAAGACAACACATTTCTCGAATCAAACCAGGAACTTTTCTGCATCCTCTGAACATAGGCTTAAGTAGATGGACTAGATTTATTCAGTGCTTTTCTAACCAACCTGACCACTCAAAGCACTTTACAATATTGCCTAACATTAATTTACACACCGACGGTGTGTAAATTAATGTTAGGCTCGTCGGGACCCTGACTGCAACCATGCTCGTCGGGAGCAGTCGGGTTGCAGTCAGGGTCAGGCTTCTTGCTCAGGGACCCCCTGACTCTCAGCTAGGAGGAGACGGGGAACGAACTAACAACCCTCCGTTTACAAGCCAACCCGCTCTACCTCCTGAGCCACAAGCCTTTGCATGCCTATACACATGAATGTTGTTTTCGTTGGCTTCGAAATGGAAAGTGAAAGAATGGCTCAAGAATAGTTCAACTCCATTTTGTGTCGAGGTGCTGCCGAACAGGCAACACAACTTTTAGAAATGCCATTTATGACGACAGACGACCTGATGGTTTTCATATTATTATTCCAATAGTCGAATTCCGATCTAAAACAATTTCGATTTGCATTTGGAAATGGATAATAAGCTCGCTTATAATTATGGAGTGTCAAAATATTTTACATTTTTCTTCAATTCCATAACAAAACATCTGATGTATTTAATGATTTCACTATTCCTAATAGCAATTTTAAGTTATATTCCTGCGGTCCATGAGCAGCAAAGGCACGCTTTGTCATTTGATATTTTTTTTTAAACATGGACACATACACTCTTCAAAGGAGGGTACATTTAAGTTGGAGGACATGACAAGATTTGCCGGATAATCCAGGTATGCATGCGATAATTAATTGGATAATTTGCAAAAATAATTAGTCTGTCCAAACATGCAACTCTTATATTGACTATTTGAATGGAATGTTCATTGATATGCTTAAGTGTGCAGCCCCGGGATGTACATCAAGGACGACAGTAATGTCGTCCTCTTCCCTGGAAGCAATGTTTTTTTGTTGTAGTTTTGACATCAGCCCAAGAGGGTATTATGAGGTGTTTGGAGAGGGTACCGGGGAGACAGAAGCAAGTGCCACTTCCAGGCCTGTCGTCAGACCTGGGCGCTTCTCCTTCCAAAGGCCCAGTGCTGCAGCTGGGTCTGCCTCGCTGGCTGCTGCGTTTAACCTGAGAGCCAGTATGGTTAAGCCATTCCAAAGGTGATTATTAAATGTAGGCCTAATAGGAATCAGGCTACATCCTATTAAGGTTGGTGTTCTATAACTTCAGTTCTGCCAATTAATGGCCACTTAACCCACTGTGGGAATAGGATAGGTGTGTGTGTGTGTGTGTGTGTGTGTGTGTGTGTGTGTGTGTGTGTGTGTGTGTGTGTGTGTGTGTGTGTGTGTGTGTGTGTGTGTGTGTGTGTGTGTGTGTGTTTTTTCTCACCTATTATATATATTTCAGGCTTATGGGGCAATTCTGATTATACATTTTCTGTCTTTTCTTGGGGTTCATTTTCGACTTCTGATCTAAATTAGAAGTCGAAAATCAGCCCCAAGAAAAGAAAGAAAAGGTTGTGATGCTGCGTAATCACAGCCCCCTGTCGTTAGATAAGTGTTTAATAATTCTACACCCAACCCACAACAAAACATGGCCAATAATATGTTTTTAACTTCTTGTATTTACCTCAATGTTTAGGAACCTCTTCCTTGCAGAGTGGGTGGGAAGTGGTCACCCCAAAAAAGTGTGGGAATCAGCTTCTTCGAATATGAATCTTCAGTCCCTGCATAATGGCCAAAGCCCAAGAGGCTTTGGGAACTGAGGAAAATCGTATTCTCACGAACAGTCAGGGAAACGAAATCATGGACACCGATGGAACAAAAAGTGCTTGAATATTATCATTATGTTCTGACTTTTATTTGGATGGGATGGATACCATATTTGGATACCAAATTGCTGAGCTCAAGGAAGCATTTGCATGCTTGGTATGGAAGGGTTCGTAACTCTAATTACAGAACACACACACACACACACACACACACACACACACACACACACACACACACACACACACACACACACACACACACACACACACACGGTGGCGGAGTGTGATGAAAAACTAATTGGATCCTTTGTGGTGTGGTGGTCTCGTGCTAGGTATGACTCGGAGAGGTAAATGTTCAGCATGTTTTACTACGACTCCTTTCAGATGCACACCCCTCCTTCTCCAGCAAAAAATTAAGAACATAAAACGGCTAATAAAACGCTTGAGGGGGCGTTTGAAAAGAGAAAACTTACATTTATTTAGTAAATGGCATAGCATAAAGATAATTATGAGCCTTTGATTGATATCCAGACATTTTTGGCGGAGACACATTCCTGCTCCCCACTTGTAGGCCTATTGGAGTGAACGGAGATATCTACTTCTGGGCCCCATTGAATCGAGGGACGCGTCCACAGCCCGCTTAAACAGCTGCATTACCAGGCGTGGCCGCTGAGTAGTATGCACTGTTCCTGGGGGCTTTGTTTGTACCCTTGTACCGCATGACGTAGACGTGTTGCAAAATTATCCGCAAGAAAAACAACAGCTAAGCCTCGTAGCAGCAGATTCGAGCAGTTGTATCGATTGTCTTGTTCTCGCTCATTGAACATAGCGATCTATATAATTTCATTTGTTAGGAAATATTTCAGAGTGTGCGTGCAACTTCTGATGCATTAGTTCACATTTGGGTTTACGAATGCACACATTTTGGGCATGTTCTCAGATTATGAAACACGGGTGTGCGAATGTGTTTTGCACCAACTGCGCTGCAATGATTGTAGCAAAAGGATTTGATTTAAATATTTACGACTTCAAATTTACTGTTACACATTTGTGACTTTAGTGTACGCATGCAAAATCTGCAGTTATAGGTGCTAATGACTTTGCTACAATAATACCTTCATACAAGACGCCTCATCCTGACTGCTCCTGACGCGGTGGCTGTCGCCTTGCATGGTTGACCCCGCCGTTGGTGTGTGAATGTGTGCTTGAATGAATGAATTAGGTTAGGCAATTGTACAGGCCTAGATATGCTCCTTTTCAACTATGACTCATCATTTGAGGAATCCAACATAATTAGTCTGGTAATAAAAGCCTAATAGGCCTATATAATACCTACTCTAACAACTTCGGTAAGAAATACGGCACTTTATTTCAGATTGATTGATTATTTAATTAACATTAAACAAATCAAACAAAATCATTTGGTTTAATACGTCATTAAGGCTCCAACAAGGAGCATACAAAGCCGACGATGACATTCATTCATATGTAGGCTACATGAACATATGATGAACAATACAATATCGAAGTGCTCGCTGGCAGGGGGGGGGGGGGGTCACGGCGTCACCGTCGTCGCTTGAGCTGGACTCCGCCCGGGACCCTCATCACCATTTGGATCTGGGACTTGTGTTGAACTCCATAAGAGACAAGGGTCTTCTGGTCGTCATTCATCCCTTTGTTTGCAAAGGTCAGGCGGATGGTGTCCATGCTGTTCCCTGGAAACCGAGACGATATTTCATATGAATGTAGGCCTACTGTTAAAAGGCCAGATCCAAACTGGCTCTGCAGCTGTTGGTTCGGTGATTAGTTGGTTCGAAAATTAAATAATGGTATTTTAAAGGCCATGTACCTGCGTTCCCTGGAAGACGCGCGGCTAACTTCTTCTTGAGGTGCTGAACTGTCATCGCCTTCATCTGTTCATCAGTGTTACACAGGTCGAGGGTTATTAGAACTCCGTTGCACCCGTTCACCACGACCTGGTAGATGCTCCCCATGGTGTGGCATGAGGCAGAATGACCGGACTTTGGGTGAGCCTGTTAATTTAAAGGAGACTCAAAGTTTCACTTTCGTTCTGGTCCGCGGAGTTGAAGTCGGAGCTATATTTATGGTTGTCAACGTCGGTATGGCTATCCGATGTGAAACCGACTTCTTGACGTTTCCATCTTGGCCACATGTCAGTGAATAGGCCTACAAGATGTGCAAGATCTAAGACATTTTTTTCAGTTTTTCTTCAGTTTTGTCTGGAAATAATACAGATTGTGGTCTGTAATGTCGAGAAGGGCTAGTCTAATTCAATGGAATAATTAAAGTAGTAGTTCAATAGATCAGCCACGGAGTAGGCTATAACTTGTATAATGATGAATTGTTTAATGTGAAATGTTACAATTAGGCCGCGGTAGGCTATTAATTGAAAGCAAATGCGAAGTCAAACCGATAAGATAAACACAACCAAAATAATAACAAACAATACTTTTAGGATCAAAAAGCCTTACCAGACCTTTCTGTCTGACCCTCAGCAAGTTGTGTTTCATAAACCTAACCAGTAGTTGTGTTGCCTAAACGAACCTAAGCGGTAGTTGTGATGCTTATAATTTACATCAATCTCAAACAAATACGCGCGATCCCGTGTGCAGAACGCGCGTTCCCGCGTCCTTAGGGGAAAACCTGACAGCCTACCGCGCAGTCACGTGTTTTCTCAGAAAGATAGAAGGAGAACCAAAAGCACATCTTCTTCCGGTCGTCACCGACATTCAGCAGTTGGACCACAGCCCGTCTACGGAGAGCCTCGGCACTCTATTGAGCCCCATTGTATCCAACTTGGTTGCAGTTCAGAGGACCGAAAGCACGTCTTCTTCCAGTCGTCACCAAGTGAAATGAGCGAGCAGCATCCAGGAGAGAAGAGTTATGATCCGGGAGACACCACTCTTACATTTGTCAACAGACCAGATGACATAAACCCGTACGGTAAGTGAACATCAAATTAACCCAGGGTGTTGTTCTGAATTCAACATTTTAGGAGCAAATACGTCGACCCACTATAATTATGAAACTTGTGTTATTGCAAACTGGAAAACAGTTATGCTTTTTATTTTGAAGCCTAATCAGGCTCATCGATTGATTGCACATCGAACAGTGCGTTTGTCTCCCTTCTCTAAGCATCTGAGCTCAGAGCGAAGATGTCTTGCGGTCACGCAGTAACGCCAGAATCTCTGACCCGGTGGTGTCGCGCTTTGCTGGGCAAGGTAGGCTATGAGACATATTATTCACGTTTATTACACAGCTTTGTTGAATACTGAATCGATTCTGATTAGTCCATACGAGCCTTCAGCGGTCTGCATAACAGACCTCCACTATGTTGAACAGACCGTTGAAGGTGCTATTTCCAAAAATGAAGCAATAAACCCGGACGATTGGCGTTGGGGTCTTGCATCACCGTGTGATGCAAGAGGGGACAACGACCGTTATTCCTTATTTAACAGTGACTTGACCAGACCAGTTTCACTATTGTGTCGACAATCTGTAATTGGTAGATGGTAGTGTCCCCTGCAAGGCCGGATTAACCAGGGCAACTGGGCACTTGCCCAGGGCCCGTGACATCAAAGGGGCCCTTGACAACGTTTTTTTTTTTTTTTTTTTTTTTTTAAAGTGCAAACATACATCTACAGACACCACATAACACGACAAAACCCAGATACGTGTGACAGACATGTAACACATACCAAAACATAAAGAATTATACAGGGACAAGGACAGATTACGAGAGGGTTTGGGGAGGTGTTTGTGAGAGGGAGAGAGTGTGTGTGTGTGTGTGTGTGTGTGTGTGTGTGTGTGTGTGTGTGTGTGTGTGTGTGTGTGTGTGTGTGTGTGTGTGTGTGTGTGTGTGTGTGTGTGTGTGTGTGTGTGTGTGTGGCCAGATTCTTTCCTCCGGCATCTCCGACCCCCAACGCGATAGAGGTCACACCCGAAGCACCTTATCCCCCCTGATGAACCCCCCCCTCCCCAGGGCAGCCGGCCCTAACAGCCATTAACAGTGGTAATGGAGGTGAGGCCTATTAAGTTAAGTTGAGGCCTACCTAGCTGTTTGCTGTCAAGACAATTGAAACATTCAATAAGTACTCATCAAGCCACCAAGTTCTGATGATAGCGACTTTACGATTGTTTGGCGGCAGCGGGGGGGGGGGGGGGGGGGGGGGGGGGGCCCTTGAGCCTTGTTGCCCAGGGCACAGAAAATTGTTAATCCGGCCCTGGTCCCCTGGGTCCCCCTACTAAACTGAGCTACAAGAAAGAAAACACTTAATTATTGAAATTAATATGGGCCCAAAATAGGACAGAACAGGAGCAAAACCAAAAGAGTAACGTTTTGTCCTGCGTTCTTCCTCCGCAGGGCCAGTACACATTTAAGTGCCCTGCACCCACGGTGGGCACGGAGCAGTGTGGTGCTGAGTGGCCCTACACAGAGGTCCGCCGGCTGGCCGCACTGACAGCAGCAGAGATGCTGGACTTTGAAATGGAAATGGAACGTCTAGCCGCCGCAGGGTTTTGTGACTTTAAAGCAGTAAGTGGCCTTATTAAGTGTCCAGAGAAGGAAAAACGAGACAAAATGTCAGCTATTTCATGGCCACCCTTTTGTCTTCATCCCAAACAGTGCCCTGGCTGTAAAACCTACGTGGAAAGAGAAGCGTTAGACAATCTCTGTTTCCAATGCACTATCTGTAAAGAAAGCAACAAGCCCACCAAGCAGTTCTGCTGGCAGTGTCTGAAGCCGTGGAAGGGGAGGGCGCCGCGCAGCGACCGCTGTGACAACGACGACTGCTCGGACAAGGATCTGGAGCTGCTGAAAGGGTGTGGCACCATCACGCTGTCCGATGTGAAGGGGGTGGGGCCCGTCCCTTCCATCCGGGCCTGCCCCACCTGTGGCATGAAGGTGGAGCACAACCAGAAGGCCTGCAAGAACATCGTGTGCCCACGCTGTGATGTGGAGTTCTGCTTCGTGTGTCTGAAGCTCACCAGGCAGTGCCTTCAGACCAGCTCCTATTTCATAGCGTGCAGCAGCGGCATCGCACCGAGGCAGACCGCCATGCCAATATGGAACAGAGAATAACACGGTTTGATTTATCATTCATGTTGTCGACACTGTGCCTTATAAGATTGTTATGACAATAAAAAAAAATTGGAATGGTATGGTGAAACAGCCCTGCTCATTATTATGTAAAATAATTAAAGGTGACATATTATACCAGCAGGTGTGACGACAAACGGATTGTAATGGCTAATCACACTCTGGTGGTATAATATGTAAACTTTAAGATACAACATGCCACCCTATAAATTGCCTATTGCTTATGTGCAGCCATAGTTTGAAGATAGCGAGCAAAGTAGAAGAGAATGAGTTATATAAAGAAAGAGCTGTTCCACAACGTTCCAGTGTACCCGAGTCACTCATGTTGTCAATAAGAAGCGAAACTCATTCTGCGTGCGACCATGTTTTAGGCCAGCAATCTCTGTTGACATTAACCTCCACTAGTATCTGGGAGTAGCCTCCATCACATTATCAAAACTCCAGTTTAGATATAATTGGTAGGCTATAAGAGGCATGATCATCTACAGAATAATGCCAGGGGCAAGGCTAATGACCAAAATACATGTCTTCCACGTTTGTTTGAATGGAGACTGCATTGTTACGCAGCGGTTTAGTTTCACTTTCGGTATGTGACTTGAATGAGACGTAGGGATTCAATTATATTCTTTCACTTCTGACTGAAGACGAGTCTGTTGCGTTCACTTAGTTCACGGGGATTCAGGGACCCCTAGAGGATCCGCGAATGTATTGCAGGAAAACCGCAAATGTTTTTTTCTACCATTATAGGTTTTTAACCTCCTCCTCAACGGGTTCTACATAGTGACAGCTAATTGATATGCATTTGTTACTCATCATTCATTACCTGGCTCAGCTGTATGAGTCTTATTCTATACAAGCTTTCACATTTGTACTTTTGTATCTTTTGTTAATTCTGGTTTTGGTGTTTGTATGGGTTTTGCCTCTGACGTTTTGACGTTGGTCAGATAAACGACGTCAATGTGTCGTCGACAGACCTTTCAACACAGACTCACCCCGAGAACGTAAAATAGCGACTGTTGGCATAGGCACTTTAGCGTCGGTGGCTGACGGGAACGCCCGCCGCTCCCTATACGCAGAGTACGGAGTAGGGCACCAAGCACCTGGGGGTGCACCAAAAACAAAGGTTTCTACAAAAATGTGTCTACATATATAGATATATATTACATTATTGAATTACAAAAACATATAAAACAGTTATGAAGAGGCCCACCGTTGTTTTTTCTTAATTGTATGACCTCCAGGGCCAGCATCGGCCCTGGAGGTCATTCCTCCTCCTGAATGTGCTTAATGTCTAGTGTACACCCCTGCTGTCCACAAGCAGATTTTGGCCTGAAGTTCTTCCCAGACCTACAGCCTAGCCATCCAACATGCATATCTGAGAATCAGGCCTCTCTTTAATAGTGACAAAAAGTTATGAGAGAAATGCACGTTAACTTTTCTTTATCTCATAAGCGGCGTGGTGCCGGATCCTTTTGAACTTTTGACCCCAGACTTCAAAAACTTGTCCACAGGCCAGCTGTGTCTACACACCTTAAGCCACAAATGTACACCTCCATCAAAAAATGGGGACTAGAAACTATCCTCATTTACATTTACTGTACTGTTGGAGGTCACGCCCCCTTTCCCACCTTTTTGAGATAGATGCCAAAATGTTTGCACACATTTCCCGGGGTCCCGAGAACGACATATGCGATTTGGATTTCTAGCCCTTAGAGAAAAAAAGTTTCCCAAATGGACTGTAATTGGACAAGGCCTCTCAGAAGTGTTGCCTGCAGGACCTAGAGGCTCAGAATGTGGTGGAAAGCAGTTTTAGAGACAGGAAGGACCTCCTACCGCAGGAAGCACACTCAGGAGGAGGAATGACCTCTCACACATATTTAATTATTTGTTTCAAATAACACTGCCTCGTTAAATCAAAGAGCTTGGTTTTTTGCTTTCAATAATAGGTTATAGGCTGTGTCACTATAAAATCTGTCCATGCGCGTCTCTCGGAGCGACGTAACAAACCACCAGACAAAAAAAAGGAAAATAGAAACATATTCCAAGGTACCTTTTGTAGGAAACCTTGGAGGATCTGTCTATTTCCTAACCAGCGGATCCTAGTTCACGTGACGTTGAGTCACGTGACGTGGACGAAGGCCTATTGAAAAGAAAAGGCCAAAAAAACCTAGGCATGTCCCATGTTTAAAGCCGTTATTGTATTTAATTAATTAAATATTAAAATATATATATTATATAAATGTACAATTATTTAGTTATAATTGGTTAGACAGCTTTCTAACTTAGAGGTCAAGCAAAAAAGAGGGAGGGGCTCGTTCTGCATACCTAATAGCAGGAGCGCATAACTAATAGCCGTGGCTATTAGGTATGCAAAAACCGTACGGATTCCGTACGGAATTCCTGCCAAACCGCACGGATTCCGTATGGTTTCCGTGCGGTTTCCTCATTTCCACATATGTACATTCTCGTATGCGATCCAACCGTCTCCGACCGAAAGTCCATTCATTCCAATGTGATTCTCCGTAATGTCCGTTTTACCTCCGAGACTCCTCCCCTCCGTAAAATTTCTGTCGGGTATGTCCGTAATATACGTTCAAAAAATTTAACTTTCGCCGTCGTTTTACGGAGATACCGTATGAAAGTTTTTATGTTTTTCACAAAACATGTAAACACCTGGCAGGCCAAACTTTTGTTTTTATCTCTGTATATGTCGATCCTCATGTTCCAAAGTACCGGTCTCCTAAAAACGGCCATTATCATACGCTCCCCCATCTTTTGTCCCTAAATAAATTCATGTCCGTACGTAAAACACTAGCGACTCCTTCCGTAAATTTACGGAAGCACGGATACGAAAAACATACGTATGTGGAAATGAGGCGTTAGCCCTTTTACCGCGCCAATCTAGGGACAGTTTGTGGCCTTCTTGGCTTTCCATAAAGGTATGCGCACGCACCGCGTATCAGGCAACCCCAGCCTGGCTGAAGTGAGAAAAGGACCAGGACGGCGGTTCTGGACATGTCCCCTGTAGTGGACAGCCGAGGACCCAGTGTAGGGAGCAGACGAGCAGTTTCGTTAATTAAATGATTCCAGATTTATAAATCCATTTTTTTATGCTTCAAAAGAAAAGCAATGATTCACGACCAGTAAATTGTGCGATTGAAAAGTTATTTTTTATTATCCATCGACAGCCCCCCAAAATAATTATTTCGAAATGACCATATTAATTATAAAGCGTTATTTCCCATATTTTGTCCTTCATGTGAATATCTAAGCACACCAAAAGTGCTTATTATCTATGCTTATTTTGGGCCATGTCTAACAAACAGCACACCCAAACTATGAAAGCAGAACAAAACACCAGATTGATTCAAAAAATGACTGATTAAACATAGTCAAGGTTTTAATAGTAATCATCGTGCCGGTCAAGTTAAATGTTAAAAAGGGATAGTGTCACCAACAAAAACACAGCTGATGCCCTTTCATTTGACTAACTAGCTTAACTTCACTAACCAAGGCACAATTCAGCTTTGAATGCTGCAACCTGGCACAATGTTTAAGTACATGTTCAATGCAAAACCGGAATGTTTAAAAGCCTAGTTCAACTGGCTTTTATTCTGTATCCGAGGTCTGCTTATTGTAACAATCAAAGCTATTCTTCTTTCGTCTCTTTTTAATTGATTTTTTATCTTCGACCATGTCAACCTTATTTCCCAGTCTCGGTTTACGCTTTGCAAATCTCGGCCTAGAGCTCAAACACATTCCACTTAGGGAGAGACTGTTTGGAATGTCAAAGACTTTTCTATGTTTCTTCTGTATTACATCGCCCTCCGTATCCCCCTCCTCACGGACTTCCAAAAGTCCCATACTTTCCCTGAGGCCCCGCCTCCTCTCGTTAACTCCGCCCTCTGGACCGCTGACAATGGGTCCGGTGCCGCTGGCTTCCTGTTGGACAGCTTGATCCCCTGGTTCACGAGACTCCTTCTCATTGGTCGGAAGCTCTTCGTCTCTCTTAATGCGCTCGCCACCCTTCCCGTCTAACCTCGCACTCTCCAATGTTTGAGGGTCCCCCGCCACGACATCACCTCCTGTGACCTCACCACTCTCAGGGACATCAACCCCCCCCATGACCTCATCACCTCCTGTGACCTCACCACGCTCAGGGACATCAACCCCCTCTGTGACCTCATCACCTCCTGTGACCTCACCACACTCAGTGACATCAACCCCCTCTGTGACCTCATCACCTCCTGTGACCTCACCACACTCAGTGACATCAACCCCCTCCGTGACCTCATCACCTCTCGTGACATCACCCCTCCCCGCCCACACCGGCTGTTCATCCAATGGCCCAGAGGGGGAGGGTGGAGTGTGGAAGAGGTCTTCATTATCGTGGTAGGCGTAGCCGTCATCAGTGTTGTTCTGATTGGTGTCCGACTCGTCCTGGTCCACAGACGACCCGTGGTGGTGCTCCTGGGGTGAATCACTCACTGGGGGAGGAGAAGAAGAAGAAGAAGAAGATGGTTCGATAATCTTTTGTCCAAAGTATATTTCATGGGAGATTTGTCGTGGACCTGGTTTCCAAACTTACTTTGTCTTTCTCTCTTTCTGTAAAAAAAGAGATAGCCGTTCTGGCTCCTGTGAGGAAGGGGTTCAGAATAATGTTCATAATCCACAAAGCATCGAGTCGCAGCAATTTAAAAGTATTTAAAAAAGTCTGCACATACCTTTCTGGATTAAAGTTGATTTTCTGTGAAAGAAGAAGGATTACAGTTAAAATATCAACACATTACGAGAACTGAAAAGGATATGAATATTAGACTATAGCCAGTGTCTGCCAAAGAGACGCCAGACTTACCGGTGTAACCCTGGAGTCGTTGAAGTCGTACCAGCAGCCTCTGTCGTCTGGAGGCTGGATGGTGGCTGTGTAGTGGCCCCCCCTCAGGTCCCCCACATGGTCCACGGTGGCATAGAGCTCATAGCTCACGCCCTGAACAGGGACCAAGAGACCACAATGAGGAACGCATAAGCAGGAGGATTGACAGGCTTCTGCACCTGTTTGAAGCGACACTGGCTTCACCCTGCGTCCCGCACTACTGCTACTACCCGTCATGGCCACAGGGTGGCACCATAGCCTGCCGTTCAGTCACCATCAGAGGGGTATGAGTTGACTTTATATGCACTCGTTTTCAATGTTTTCTTTAGGGTTCATTCGTCTCTGTCCGGGAATGTGTGTGTGTGTGTGTGTGTGTGTGTGTGTGTGTGTGTGTGTGTGTGTGTGTGTGTGTGTGTGTGTGTGTGTGTGTGTGTGTGTGTGTGTGTGTGTGTGTGTGTGTGTGTGTGTGTGCGTGTGTGTGTGCTAGGGTGTGTGTGTGGGTCACCCCCTTCCTCAAATGCCTTCACTGGCTCCCTGACGCATTCAGAATTGAATTCAAGGTCTCCCTCCTCACCCACCAGTGCATCCACGGACATGCCCCCCCCCCCCTACCTCCAGGAGCTCCTCACCCCCCAGTCCACCTCACGCACCCTTCGCTCTGCATCAGCACACAACCTCAGACCACCTAAGACCTTTATCTTTTTTAAAAAAATCTTTTGCTAATTTATTTTATTGCATATGTATTATATGTTTTCACAACCCTTTTTTTCTTTTAAACTCTGTAGCACTTTGAGATTTTCGAATGTAAAGTGCTCTACATATAAAATGCATTATTATTATTATTATTATTGTGTGTGTGTGCGTTGTACCTTTGGAATATCAATGTCCAGAGGAACATCCACAGGGCAGTCGTTTTTCACGTAGTCCATTTCGTAGTAGCTGAACTCAAATCTCTTGAGCAGCAGCACAAGAACCTTTGGATAGAGTCCTACTTCACATTCCTAACGGAAACACAGAATAAGAAAAAGGGAGGAGCCGAGTCAAAACCTCTCTGTTAAGATGGTGGCACATTCAGTCAGTAGTGTCGTTACTTACAGTAATGGTGTCTCTTTTGACCTCACACTCATCACAGTACACTTGGTTGTCTCCGGTTAACTTTGATTGGCTGAAAAATCGTTTCAACCCGTCTTCCTGTGAAAGGCAGACGAGATGGAAGAGGAAGACAAAATATTACCTCAAATCATAGAATATAATAGTACAATTATAACCGTAACTCTGCTGTGGGTAGACTCCTTTTTGCACTCTAATTCTCTAGGTTATAATAAAGTCTGCAGGTTGCTTACCACGTTATAAACTCCATTGTGGGCATTGCTAATAGGGAGATTAAGAGTCCAAAATGAATTGTGATCATCAGTGCTTACGCCACACGAACATGACGTGCGGTGAATTAACCTTCCATGGAAAACCTGTACACACACACACACACACACACACACACACACACACACACACACACACACACACACACACACACACACACACACACACACACACACACACACACACACACACACACACGATATAAATTGCCCAATGTACACAATAGTACACAGACTTGGTGTGTGTTCAGTCCTGGTGAATCCAACATGCAGGAGATGTTTATTCTGAAGGTGCACCTCACCTGTGAGGCCTCAGGACTCGCCAGACTTAGCATCTTCTCAAAATACTCCGCCGCATCGTGCTGCTTCCATACTGAAGGATGAAGAGACAAAGGGTTTTAGAATAACATCATCGGATACACACTCCCTATTCTTCTTCAGGTTTCTTTGTGTACCATTTTCTATCCCAAGTTTGCAGATGATGTATTCCGTAGTGGGTGAACCGGTCTTCAGCTGACGGAAGAGATCTTTGAGATGAGCATCGATGTAGGAGGTATGGGAGCTTTCACTGTGGCAAAAATAATTTTTGGGATTTGGTGACGAGATGACAAAGGCTTAAAGTCATGGTCAAAGTCAGCTTTATCGTCAATTTCTTCACATACCAGACATACATAGAAATCGAAAAGACGTTTCTCACTATCCCACAGTAAAACAGATAAAGTGAACAGGCACAAGAGATAAAGACAAGACATTTCCTAACACTGAAGTAAACAATAAAGTGCACAACAGCTAGACATTTACTAATCATAAAAACTAAATTTATTTTTTAAAAAATAAAATATAAGTCTATTATGTATAAGAAAATGTAGCAAATGGTTTCCTTAGTTGTAATACTGCAAAATACAGTTAGTAATAGCAGCAAAAGATAAATTGTATGATATATTGTAATAGTGCAAATTATATATGTTGTAATAGTGCAAAAAGACAGTCCGTTAATGATAGATAATAGGCTTATAGGGACAGCGGTAGGGCCGGGGTAGAGAGGTTAGGAGGACCGAAACACAACAAACCTTTGGACAGCGCCTCTGAATTCTTTGGTCATGAAGAGCACTTGAAGCACGCTGTTCAGGTAGTCGGTGGAGCCCCGGTTTCTCAAACCTTTGTACTTGGGTTCTGCATCGTGAGAGAGGGATACACACAGAAACACAACAGATACCACCATAACCAGGCCTATACATGCCAATTAAAACATCCAACAAGATATAGGACTATAGGAGTAATGTCCCGTCATACAAAAATACAATACCTGCTAGATCCCATCCACGATTATAATTACTCATCGCGTGTCCCTTTGAAGGAATATAAATAGAAATTATTATTAGGAATTGTGAAATTATTAAATGCATAACGAATTGGTTCGTTGTGGAATTTTAAGAGAAAAACAAAATATTTGACGCTCATAAGAATGTATGACCAGCCCTATGAGCGTGCGTATTTATCCATTCCTAAATGCAAATCGAAATGGTTGTCGATCGGAAATCAACTATTGGAATAGGCCTAATCATCAGGTCGTCATGCCTACCTTAAGCTTGGCTCTGTCCAGTGTTGTGTTGCCTGCTCCTCAACACAAATGGAGTTGAACTAATCTTGAGCCATTCTTTCATTTTCGATTTCGAAGCCAAGCCCCGAAAACAACATTCATGTGTTAGGCCTGCAATAGGCATTTAGCTCAGGAGGTAGACTGGGTTGGCTGTTAAAGGGAAGGTTTCTAGTTCGATGCCCGTCTCCTCCTAGCTGAGAGTCAAGGTGTCCCAGAAGCCTGACCCTGACTGCACCCCGATTGCTCCAGACGAGCTGCTGGCTGTCGTCTTGCATGGTTGATTCCGCCGTCGGTGTGGGAATGAATGTTATGCAATATTGTAAAGCGCTTTGAGTAGTCAACTGATTAGAAAAGCAATGAATTAATGCAGTCCATCTACATGGTTAGGTATATTCAGAGGATAAAATACGCACTGCAACAATAACGCTTAAATAATAATGAAGCAGAAAAGTTGTGGCCTGGTTTGATTTGAGAAATTTGTTGTCTTGAACTTCAGATATGACTGAATACTTGTGATATTTCCTCCCAGTATTCATGATTTCACAACATTCCTATTTCACCTATGGTTAATTATTTTAAGATATAGGCCTACGTCCCTGTCTGAGCAAAGGAATTAGTCATTTCCTTAGATGCGCGATTAAATTGATTTGATGCATGATTAAACAAATCAAACGAAATATTGTCCAGGCATTCGGTTTAATACGTCATTAAGTTATCCAACAAGTATGCTACATAGTTGACGATGACAATCATTCACATCAACGCATGATGAACAGTACAATATCAAAGTGCTCGCTGGTCAGGGGGTGGTCGGGGTGGTCGGCGTGTCAGGACGTCACTGTCGCTAGAGCTGGACTCCGCCCGGGACCTTGATCACCATTTGGATCGCGGACTTGTGTTGAACTCCATAAGAGACCAGGGTCCTCTCGTCGTCATCCAGCCCATCGGTTGTGAAGATCAGGCGGATGTTGTCCACGCTCTTCCCAGAATACCGAGACGATATTTGACATTAATGCACCGTTAAATTGCCAGATCCACACAGGCTATACCCTGCATCTGTTGGTCTGGTGATTAGTTGGTCTGAATTAAATAATGGTATTTTAAAGGCCATGTACCTGCCCGGCCTGGAAGACGCTCGCCTAACTTGTTCTTGAGCTGCAGCACTGTCATCGCCTTCATCTGTTCTTCAGTGTTACACAGGTCGATGGCCATGTTCTCTCCGTTCAACCCGATCACTATGACTTGGTAAATCTTCCCCATGGTCTCGCATGAGGCAGAATGACCGGACTTTACGTGAGCGAGATAATTAAAAGGAGACTCAAGTTTCGCTTTCCTTCTGGTCTGCGGAGTGAAGTCAGTGATATATTGGCGGTTGTGCGCTCAGCTCCGACGACTCACCAGAGAAGAGCAGCGTCGGTTTCCGATGTGAAACTGACTTGTGCACATTTCCGTCTTGGCCACATGAATACAAGTCCTGCAAGATCTACGACATTTTTTGAATTGCTTTTATTGTTATCCTTTAAACAAAATAATTACAAACAATAATACCTTTATACAAGAAGGACCAAAAAGCCATAACAAGAACTTAAGCACATGGGAGAGGTTTGGCTTCAGGAAGACCTTTCTGCCTGACACGCAGCAAGTTGTGTTTCATAAACCTAACCTAGTTGTGTTGCCTAAACCTAACCAGTAGTAGCCTAGTTGTGTTACCTAAACCTAACCAATAGGCCTAGTTGGGATTACCTAAACCTAACCAATTGTTTTGTTACCTAAACCTAACCAATAGTTGTGTTGCTTATAGTTTATAACAATCTCAACAATCTCATAGCGGACTCATCACCGTCAGGCAGAACGTGTACTCCCGTGTGCACAATGCGCGTTCCCGCGTCACTAGGGGATGGCTCAATGAATCCCTGACAGCCTGCCGCGCAATCACGTGTTTTCTCAGAAAGTTAGAAAGAGAACCGAAAGCCCCTCTTCTTCCAGTTGCCACCAACACGCAGCAGTTTAACTCATCTCAGCAAACGAGCAATAACAGTCGATAGAAAGTAAAATGAGCGAGCAGAATTCAGAGAAGAGATATGATCCGGAAGACACCACTCTTAAATTTGTCAACAGACCAGATGACTTAGACCCGCTTCGTAAGTGACCATCAAATTCACTCAATTAACCCAGCGTGTTGTTTTGAATTCGATATTGTAGGAGCAAATACGTCCATCACTTATAATTATGAAACTTTTGTTATTGCAAACTTGAAAACCGTAATGCTTTTATTTTGAAGCCTCGATCAGGGTCATCGATTGATTGCATATCGACCACTGCGTGTGTCTCCCTCCCCTCAGCACCTGAGGACGGGGACGAGCAGCTCAGCGCGGAGATGTCTTGCGGTCACGCCGTCAAGCCAGAATCTCTGACCGGCTGGTGTCGCAGTTTGCTGGACCAGGTAGCCATATTATTCACGTTGATTACACTGCTTTATTGAATAATCGATTCAGATTGTTACGAGCCGTCAGCAGTCTGCATAACAGACCATCAATATGTTTAACTGACCGTTGCAGATGCTATTTACAAAAAAAGACTGACCTTTCATTTTGAGCAAAAGCAACCTACACAAAGCAGCATGGGGTCTTGCATCGGCCTGTTGGGGGTATATTAGCTGATAATGACCGGCTGTAGGCCTATATTATTCCTTACTTATTTAACAGTGACGTGACCAGACCAGTTTCTCTATTGTGCAGACGATCTGTAATTGGTAGATGGTAGTGTCTGTCCCCTGGGTCCCCCTACGAAACCGTAGCTACAAGAAAGAAACCAACTTTATTGAAATTAATATGGACAGAACGGGAGCAAGACCAAAAGAGTGACGTTTTGTCCTACGTTCTTCCTCCGCAGGGCCAGTACACATTTAAGTGCCCTGCACCCACGGTCGGCACGGAGCAGTGTGGTGCCGAGTGGCCCTACACAGAGGTCCGCCGGCTGGCCGCACTGACCGCAGAAGAGATGCTGGACTTTGAAATGAAATTGGCCCGTCTAGCCGCCGCACGGTTTTGTGACTTTAAAGCAGTAAGTGGCCTTATTATGTGTCCAGAGAAGGAAAAAACGAGACAAAATGTCAGCTATTTCATTGCCACCCTTTTGTCTTCATCCCAAACAGTGCCCTGGCTGTAAAACCTACGTGGAAAGAGAAGCGTTGGACAATCTCTGTTTCCAATGCACTATCTGTAAAGAAAGCAACAAGCCCACCAAGCAGTTCTGCTGGCAGTGTCTGAAGCCGTGGAAAGGGAGGGCGCCGCGCAGCGACCGCTGTGACAACGACGACTGCTCGGACAAGGATCTGGAGCTGCTGAAAGGGTGTGGCACCATCACACTGTCCCAGGTGGCGGGGGTGGGGCCTGTCCCTTCCATCCGGGCCTGCCCCACCTGTGGCTTAAAGGTGGAGCACGACAAGACCGGCTGCAAGAACATCCTGTGCCCACGCTGCAAGGTGGAGTTCTGCTTCGTGTGTCTGAAGCTCACCAGGCAGTGCCTTCAGACCAGCTCCTATTTCATAGCGTGCAGCAGCGGCATCGCACCGAGGCAGACCGCCATGCCAATATGGAACAGAAGATAACACGGTTTGATTTATCATTCATGTTGCCTGTGCCTTATAAGATTATGACAATAAAAAAATAATTGGAATGGTATGGTGAAACGACCCTGCTCATTATTATGTAAAATAATTAAAGGTGACATATTATACCAGCAGGTGTGACGACAAAACGGATTGTAATGGCTAATCACACTCGCACCTGGTGGTATAATATGTCAACTTTAAGATACAACATGCCACCCTAGAAATTGCCTATTGCTTATGTGCAGCCATAGTTTGAAGATAGCGAGCAAAGTAGAAGAGAATGAGTTATATAAAGACAGAGCCGTTCCACAACGTTCCAGTGTACCCGAGTCACTCATGTTGTCAATAAGAAGCGAAACTCATTCTGCGTGCGACCATGTTTTAGGCCAGCAATCTCTGTTGACCTTAACCTCCACTAGTATCTGGGAGTAGCCTCCATCACATTATCAAAACTCCAGTTGAGATATAATTGGTAGGTAGGCCTATAAGAGGCGTGATCATCTACAGAATAATGCCAGGGGCAAGGCTAATGACCAAAATACTGTCTTTCATAGTTTGTTTGAATGGAGACTGCATTGTTACGCAGCGGTTTAGTTTCACTTTCGGTATGTGACTTGAATCAGACACGTAGGGATTCAATTATATTCTTTCACTTCTGACTGAAGACGAGTCTGTTGCGTTCACTTAGTTCAAGGGGATTCAGGGACCCCTAGAGGATCCGCGAATGTATTGCAGGAAAGCCGCAAATGTTTTTTTCTACCATATAGGTTTTTAACCTCCGCCTCAACGGGTTCTACATAGTGACAGCTATTGATATGCATTTGTTACTCATCAGTCATTACCGGGCTCAGCTGTTTGAGTCTTATTCTATACAAGCTTTCACATTTGCACCTTTGTATCTTTTGTTAATTCTGGTTTTGTTGTTTGTATGGGTTTTGCCTCTGACGTTTTGACGTTGGTCAGATAAACGACGTCAATGTGTCGTCGACAGACCTTTCAACACAGACTCACCCCGAGAACGTAAAATAGCGACTGTTGGCATAGGCACTTCAGCATCGGTGGCTGACGGGAAGGCCCGCCGCTCCCTATACGCAGAGTACGGAGTAGGGGGTGCACCAAAAACTAAGGTTTCTACAAAAATATATCTACATATATAAATATATATTACATTATTGAATTACAAAAATATATAAATCAGTTATGAAGAGGCCCACCGTTGTTTTTTCTTAATTGTATAACTTCCTGGGCCAGCGTCGGCCCTGGAGGTTATACCTCCTCCTGACTGTGCTTAATGTCTAGTGTACACCCCTGCTGTCCACAAGCAGATTTTGTCCTGAAGTTCTTCCCAGACCTACAGCCTAGCCATCCAACATGCATATCTGAGAATCAGGCCTCTCTTTAATAATGACAAAAAGTTATGAGAGAAATGCACATAAACTTTTTGTTATCTCATAAGCAGCGTGGTGCCGGCTCCTTTTGAACTTTTGACCCCAGACTTCAAACGTGGCCACAGGCCAGCTGTGTCTACAGACCTTAAGCCACAAATGTACACCTCCATCACGCAAAAAATGCGGGATGAAAAAAACTCTACTGTTGGAGGTCACGCCCCTTTTCCCACCTTTTCGAGATAGCTATAGATGCCAAAATGTTTGCACACATTTCCCGGGGCCCCGAGAACGACATATGCGATTTGGATTTCTAGCCCTTAGAGAAAAAAAGTTTTCAAAATGGACTGTAATTGGACAAGGCCTCTCAGAAGTGTCGCCTGCAGGACCTAGAGGCTCAGAATGTGGTGGAAAGCAGTTTTAGAGACAGGAAGGTCCTCCTACTGCAGGGAGCACACTCAGGAGGAGGAATGACCTCTCACACATATTTAATTATTTGTTTCAAATAACACTGCCTCGTTAAATCAATGAGCTTGGTGTTTTGCTTTCAAAAATAGGTTATAGGCTGTGTCACTTTAAAATCTGTCCATGCGTGTCTCTCGGAGCGACGTAACAAACCACCAGACAGCGATTAAAAAAAACGAAAATAGAAACATATTCCAAGGTACCTTTTGTAGGAAACCTTGGAGGATCTCTCAATTTCCTAACCAGCGGATCCTAGTTCACGTGACGTTGAGTCACGTGACGTGGACGCAGGCCTATTGAAAAGGAAAGGCCAAAAAACCCTTAGGCATGTCCCATGTTTAAAGCCATTATTATATTTAATCAATTAAAATTAAAATATATATATTATATAAATGTACAATTATTTAGTTATAATATTATAAGTAGAGACCATAGCTTTTATTCAATTATTGTTATAACAAGATCTGTATCTGACCATTGACCATCAATTCAGAAATTCTATGAATGAGATTGGTATTGACGTATGGCAGTATATCCCTATATGCTCCCATCTTGAATTGAATAGACCATTCTCGTTGCTTCGAGGAAGTCTGGTTGTGTCGGTATATAATAAATAAATAAATAGGCCTATATTTATTTATTAATGCTGTGGAACGCTCCGTTAACTTGCATGGGCCATCCCGACTTCCGGCGGTGAATTATCTTTTCCTTCAGTGTCACGGTTAACAGGTGGCAGGCAGGCAGGCAGGTAGGACCCAATAGCAGACAAGTTCAGGTGATTTATGAACGCAAAAAGGCAAGGAACACCGAGAACACAGGTGACGCAGGTAACATGGGTAACACAGGGAACACAGAGAACACAGGTAACACACAGGACACAACTCACCACAAACCACATTGTTCCGACATGGAACAAAGGAAAGACATGGGATTAAATACTTAACACAGGGCACGCAACGAGTAACATCTGAAACTCATTAGGGGAGGGAGCAGTAATCACACAGGAGGGAAACTTGACCGGACATGGGGAGAAACAAGACACAGATACCAAAGTAAAACAGGAAACACACCAAAACAAGACAAGGAAACAGACAGACCATGACAGTACCCCTCCCCCCCCCCCCCTTAGGGTCGACTACCAGGCGACCCACGACATGCAAAAAAAAGAAAGTCAAACCCAAATAGGCTGGGTGGGGGGGATAGCCAGGAGGAAAGAACGAAAAAAACTTCTGGAGGCCTGCAACGACGAAGACCCACCGGTCGCATCACTGTATTACAAAGTTAATTTAAAATTAATTATAGATGGATAGACCAAAAGGCCTATTTATTTTTATATTATAAAAAGGCATATTGGTCTATCAATATCTAAGCTAGGCTATATATTATTGCATGTACGTTTTTATTACACTGACGCACGTAGCCCATATTTATTCTGTTCAATGAGATGTTAACTGATAACATAGGCTTTTGGTTGTGGTAGCAGCCATGGTGACAATGGCTGGCTGCCACAGGTCGCTCATTCAGCCATACCTCTGGTTGGTTGCGACCTATTTGCCGCCAAAAGGGTCGCGACGCTTTTATGGTCGCGACCTAGTCGGTCAGCCTGTCAGAGCCAGTGGCAGCCAGCGCGGCCGGCAAGTGGCAGCCAGCGCGGACAGTGGCAGCCAGCGCGGACAGTGGCAGCCAGCGCGGCTGGCCTGTCGTCGCAGCTAGCCAGCCGATACCAGCCAGCGTCGCAGCCCGTCATATAATTATCATACCATACCATCGTACTAAATCATACAAAAATGTTAAATGAAAGAGGCCGATTGCGTCAATAAGTTTGACTAAAAGAGCAAAAATGAATCAGTCCGTGGAGAGAATAGAACACCGGTCTTCAGGAACAATAACTTAGCGTCACTACCACCGTTTGCGCCACTGTAGCATTGATTTCAAACTATTCCTCTTATATTAAAGTATAGCCTATCGCTCTATAACGAGGAACTTTGTGCATAATATACCTTATTAGGCTCAATGACATTTAACAAAACAAATATATAGGCTATATAAGATATAAAATACAATTAAATAAATTATTTGAATACGCCCCAAATTACAACTTATGTATTTTATTGATACTGATAGACCAACGATTTCATCATTTTAAAATGTACTTCAATATAAAAATATTAAAACAATATTAGCAATAAAGAGCTGTAGGTAGCTTTCGCCAGAGATCATGGCTTTCTGGTACTTCAACTGTCGCAAAAAACCCGTTAATAACATGCAAATTAACTGATTAAGGACCGCCCATAGACTTTGAGCGACCGAGCCAGACGAGAAAACGGCAGCCAGAGGAGCGACCAACACAGCGACCAATGCGACCTACGTCGCGACCAATGCGACCTAGGTCGCGACGCACGTCGTTGGCCACTCGAAGAGCTCGGCCCTACTGCTTTGTATTCTGAATTCTTTTGTCATGAAGAGCACTTGAAGCACGCTGTTCAGGTAGTCGGTGGAGCCCTGGTTTCTCAAGCCTCTGTACTTGGGTTCTGCATCATGACAGAAACACAACAGATACCAACATAACCATGCCAATTAAAACATCCAACAAGATATAGGACTAGGAGTAATGTCCCGTCATACAAAAATACAACTGTACCTGCTCGATCCCATCCACGATTGTAATTACTCATGGCGTGTCCCTTTGAAGGAATATAAATAGAAATTATTATTAGGAATTGTGAAATTATTAAATGCATAACTAATTGGTTCGTTGTGGAATTTAAGAGAAAAACAAAATATTTGACGCTCATAAGAATTTGACCAGCCCAATGAGCGCGCGTATTTATCCATTCCCAAATGCAAATCGAAATGGTTGTCGATCGGAAATCGAGTATTGGAATAGGCCTAATCATCAGGTCGTCATGCCTACCTTAAGCTTGGCTCTGTCCAGTGTTGTGTTGCCTGCTCCTCAACACAAAATGGAGTTGAACTATTCTTGAGCCATTCTTTCACTTTCGATTTCGAAGCCAAGCTACGAAAACAACATTCATGTTTTAGGCATGCAACAGGCATTTAGCTCCGGAGGTAGACTGGGTTGGCTGTGTGGTAGAAATTAACCTTACATTCTATGTTAAACTATGATTATTATTAGGCCTACATATCATATATATACTTTAATGGTGGAGAAGAGCTGATCACCTCTAACCTAGATGTTGTGTGCCGTGTGACACCAGTGAGTGGGTCCAGGATATTCTCACCTGATGGGCCATGTGATACATCAGTCAGAGAGTCCAGTCTACTCCCATATTGATGTACTCTCTGAAGACAATGCTTACATTCACACATGTGCGTCATCTCTGTTTGTATAAGGATAATATATGTTCTAAGGTCACATTGAAACTCAGAAGACATAGGAGTATGCTGACATCCACACAGTATGACACTGATGAGAAATTCTATATTTGATGAAAGTCCAACTTTGTATTGTGTAAAATTCGGGGATATAAGGAGCTGTCTGGGATTCATTCAGTAGTGTGTATTCGCGAATACCATTCGGCTTTGTTGTCTCTCGTTTGCGGGTGGCAATAAACTCTCCATCTATACTTGACCTGGACTCCCCGATTCCTCTTGCTTTTTAGCTAGTTGAAGTGAATTAGATAAGTTATTATTAATGCTACAACAGCTGTTAAAGGGAAGGTTTCTAGTTCGATGCCCGTCTCCTCCTTGCTGAGAGTCAAGGTGTCCCAGAAGCCTGACCCTGACTGCACCCCGACTGCTCCAGACGAGCTGCTGGCTGTCGTCTTGCATGGTTGATTCCGCCGTCGGTGTGGGAATGAATGTTAGGCAATATTGTAAAGCGCTTTGAGTAGGCAACTGATGAGAAAAGCACTGGATTAATGCAGTCCATCTACATGGTTAGGTATATTCAGAGGATAAAATACGCACTGCAACAATAACCCTTACATAATAATGAAGCAGAAAAGTTGTAGGCCTGGTTTGAATTGAGAAATGTATTGTCCTGAACTTCAGATATAACTTAATACTTGTGATATTTCCTCCCAGTATTCATGATTTCACAACATTCCTATTTCCCCTCTGGTTAATTATTTTAAGATAGGACTACGTCCCTGTCTGAGCATGTAAGGGAAGGAGTCATTCCCTTAGATGTGCGATTAAATTGATTTGATGCATGATTAAACAAATCAAACGAAATGTTGTCCAGGCATTCGGGTTAATACGTCATTAAGTTATCCAACAATGATGCTACATAGTTTACGACTGTCATCGCATTCATCTGTTCTTCAGTGTTACACAGGTCGATGGTCATGTTCTCTCCGTTCAACCCGTTCACTATGACTTCGTAAATCGTCACCATGGTGTCGCATGAGGCAGAATGACCGGACTTTACGTGAGAGAGGTAATTAAAAGGAAGATTCACCTTCCTTCTGGTCTGCGGAGTGAAGTCAGTGTTATATTGGCTCAGCTCCGACGACTCACCAGAGAAGAGCAGCGTCGGTATCCGATGTGAAACCGACTTGTTCACATTTCCGTCTTGGCCACGTGTCAATTAATACAAGCCCTGCAAGATCTACGACATTTTTTGAATTGCTTTTATTGTTATCCTTTAACCAAAATAATTACAAACAATAATACCTCTATACAAGAAGGACCAAAAAGCCTTAACAGGAACTTAAGCAAATGGGAGAGTTGTACCAAGGTATTATTGTTGCAAAAGTCTTTAGGACCTCTAACTGCAGAATTTGAATGCGTACACTAAAGTCACAGTAAATTTGAAATCGTATATATTTATTTTGCATGTGTACTCTAAAGTCACAAATGTGTAACAGTACATCTGAAGTCGTAAATATTTTTTCCACCATTGTAAACACAAAATAGGGTCTACGAGTACGCAAATCTGTGTTACAGGTGCACAAATCCTTTTGCTACAATCATTGCAGCGCAGTTGTTGCAAAACACATTCGCACACCCGTGTTTCATAATTTGAGAACATGCCCAAAATGTGTGCATTCGTAAACCCAAATTTGAACTAATGCATCAGAAGTTGCACATCTGTGAAAGATTTCCTCACAAATAAAATGATAAAGAACGCTATGTTAATTCAGCATTTTAATGAGCGAGCACAAATCCATTTTACAACTGCTCGAATCTGGTCCTGCAAGTCTCAGCTGTGGGTTTTTTTGCAGGTAGTTTTGCAACACGTCTAGGTGGTAAATGTATAGCAAAAGTATTCGTATCCGTAGATGCCAGAGCGTCCGTGGGCGGGACAAAATAGTTCCGCCCATAATTTTCTAATCCAATGAAAATCGCCGGCAGGGATGCATTTCTCAAATTCATGGGCGTCAGTTTGGTTTGAAATGTGCTGGGGACAGAGACGCATTCGGAAGCGCATTTTTAGAAGTGCTTGGTATGTAAATGTATATAAAATCTGTCTGGCACGTTTTAGGAAGGAAACGTTTTCAAAAAGCATCAGACATATGACCCACTATGTTCTGCTCCATGTATCTAATGTTGACAACGTGACATGATATGGCTAAGCTAACAACATAAACAAGAGGAGCTAGGAAAGAAATTTAACTGCGTGTTTAAGTTCAAAAGGGCCTAAGGTGTGGCTACACACAGCACTACAAAAGTCGTCAAGATTGAAAAAGAACAGCTGAATGCTCTATCACATCAGGAGCTGGCTGTTCTCAATTCACAACACACATTCCATCAAAACTAGCCTACATCAGGCATTCTGACCAAAAATCATGAACTCCCCCCCACAATTATTCCAGAATTCAAGCAAAGCAAGAATGACCAAAAGTCACTTTGTGTCAACAAGAGACTGACTCGACCGACTATCAATTGCAAGTTAAAACAGCTTGAGTGCAAAAAACACAAAAGACCTTGCCACAGCACCAGCAAATCTGAAGCAATAAATATTGCGTCTTACCTTTATTTATGTGGCAGTGGTCTGCAGATGCATCCCGTGGTGTAGCCTCCCACATCCATTTAGTTCAACAGGTTATCGTTCTGATACTCTCCATGGTACTAGCAACCTGCTCTGGTGCTTCTTACCTATGTATTCAGGCTAAAATGACTTGATTGTCTGATGCCTCATCATCCCAGCCAAAGAGTATTGGTATTATTAGTAATGGCTACTAGCCAAATCGAAAAAATAACTTCACACAGTGTGTCTTTTTCCAATGTATTTGTTATAATTCATGGGGTTGATCAGCAGAGAAATAATTCGCCAAAGTCGTTGACGTCGCTTAGCAACCGAATACGAATGTAGTCTACAGCATTGAGAAGAGCCGTGTAATAAGTAAGGGATAATGTATAGAATGACGGTCATTATCGGGAAAATAAGCCACGACAGGGTAATTGCTTCCCACTGAAGGGGCTTAAATTCGACTGGCGACGTTCTATACCTTATCCCGCTTATTACACAGCTACTTGCCAAAACGAAAAAATTACTTCACATGGTGTGGCTTGTTACAATTTATTTGTTACCAGCATTCGTAGTGTTGATCAGCAGAGAATAGTCCGCCAAAGACGTTGACGTCGCTTAGCAACCGAAGACGCTGGGGTTGAAAAGCCAGACTACTTGAGGAGTGATACCAAAGACGTCGTTATAGGCAAAAAGTCCTTTGTTTTCCTTGACAGCGGTCAATTTATATCTAGCATTACCCCCGAAGTTGTGAAGAGCCCATGCAAGTGAACGGAGCGTTCCATGGCATTGAGAAGACACGTGTAATAATCCATAATAATTCAACTACATTTTTTTTAAAGTGGTGGGTACAAAATGATTCTTGACGAAATCTGGTGGGGACGCATCCCCGGCGTCCCCGGCGTAATCGACGCCTTTGCTTAAATTACACTGGGACCCTCCGCGTGCCAGCCATGGAGCTATAAAGATCGCAGCATACTCTTTACGCGGGATACGTTTCTTTCTGGAGAAGTGAAGAGGGCGTCCTACTGAACGGAGGTGGGTATCCTACATTATGTTAAAGAAATTACTTAGTTCAGTGAATTCCCCCCAAAGTATTTCATTAACATGCCGCAAATGTCCTTCAATTTATTTTAATGGTCGCCATAACATAAGTTCAGAAATGTTAATGCAATAGCAATGGATACAAACAGGACTGACACCGGGATTTACAAGTACACTTTTATTAACACACACAGAACATTCAAACACTTTCATGACGCCACCTGCAACACACAAAAAAATACGTTATGAGGAAGCCGGTCATTGGACATGGTACAAACAAGGACAAGATGTAAGAACACTCACGTTACGGTTGCGCTGGCTTCCGGGTGCCGGGGGCTGCGGGAGGACCCGACGTGAAGTCCGGAAGAACATTTGTGCGGTGTGGGGGTGACGTCAGACGGGCGAGACCAAGTGTGTGGGAGGAGAGGGGTGTGTTGGGGTACTTGGGGAATATTTAAGGTGTCAGGGAAGTAGGGGGTAAGGATGGGTTTTAGACAAATAGGTCTGGAGTTAGGAGTGTAACTAGGGGTGGGGATAGGTAAATCGGAAATGTGTAGGGGAGGGTTAATTGAATTAAAAGTGGGATGAGTCGGGCCAGGTAGGATATATTCAGGTCCAAATCATGTAGGTAGGGCAGAAGGGTCTGAGGTGAGCGGGTGACAACACCTGGCTCTTAGACCAGCCAAGGGCTTTATTAGTGCCGAGGGGAGCACTGTTGTTTTTAGATTATTGAAAGTTTAGATTATTGAAAGTTATTTTGAATTATTGATTTGTTTTTTTTTGTTTATTCATTTTTCATTTTTTGCCCCCTGATGGACATTTTTTTTACCTGAATAAATTCTTGCCAACGGCCTTGCTCACATCGGTCAACTGCCTCCAATCTTTCCTCCGCCGCAAGGCCAGCCTTGTAACAGGTGCACTCACACTAGGCCACCTGGTCGTGGCCGTGGCCATTTTCACACCTATCCGTGCTCAAATCTGCCAGTGTGAGTGTGGCCAGTCTGGCCAGGCCAGGCCACCTTGGCCACTTGGGAGAGGTGTGCTGCTACGGCACGGGCCGCTACGGTACAGATGCTAATGAGCCGACACGCGCACACGCACGGCTACGCAACCTGAGCTGGATGACGTATAGTCCATGCGACGACCATGGGCATAATAAAGGCGACGAGCCTTCTTTCCCATTAAACGGTAAACATGGCGTCAAGCGGTTCAACTGTTGGGTCACGTTGGTCCCATAGAGAAGTCGAGTGTCTGTTAGCCATTTGGGCAGACGATAAGCAACAGACTCAGCAAAGTGCGAACTGTGTTCTCTGTGTTGTTGTCCATTGTTGTTAAAACTCTGACTGGCGGCAGACTTTATTATGGTCCATGCAGCGGACACTTGGTGATTTCGTCTTACGACGTGATGACGTATGTACAAGAGCCTACCGTGGCCAGGCCACAGTTGCGAAGGCCAACGGCCACGGCCAGATGGCCTAGTGTGAGTGCAGGCCAGAGAACAATGGGGCCAGTCGAGCAGGGTTAGGTGTGAAAAAGTCTAATATGTCTTAAAGCCTGGTTATATAAATGTTGGGTTCATGTTGAAACATTTTGTGTGTAAGTTTTATAGTTCATGTGTCTTACGCCGGTCGTATTTCTATGCCGTTTTATGTCCGTGAATAGTGTATGAAGCAAGCTAACAGCTGACCCATGAATGTCCGGTGAATGCAACTTTTCCCTCTCAATTTTCCCTCGTCTTGCACCCTTGGCAAGTGGAGCGAGGTATGTTGGTTTATTGTAAGCCTTTAGTGTGATTATGTTTAATTTTGGTGTTTTTATGTAAGTGAAGCAAATAATGCACACGTTAAAGTTTTCTTTGTTGTGCTGAAATATGTTTTCTGTCATTTTATTCCCTGTATTGGAATAATATTTGAATTCAAGTGAATATTGTAAAGGTCTTTCAGATGTTTATGCAGTTTGCACACAAATAAATGTTATCTTAAGACTAGTGTAACTTTCTTTTATTTGTGAACATGGCAATTGTACTGCACTGTGTTAATATATTTGTGTAAAAGTGCAACCATTTTGTGTTACTTTTTCTAGTTTCAAGGTGCTATATCAACAAAAGAATTCTGCAATAAAAGATTGCACCCGTCAGAGACTCTGCGGTTCTTTCGATGTCAAGGGCTGCTACAGACAATGCTAGCAGCCTAGCAAGCACATGGATAGGATTAGCATGTACAAGGCTAGCAGCCTAGCATGGAAATGGCTAGCAGCCTAGCACGTACATAGCTAGCAGCCTAGCTACTAGCAATTAGACTAGCATAGACATTGTTGGTAGCCTTGCACGCACATGGCTAGGAGACTCGTGTGGGGGTCCTCCCTCTGTTCCCCAGGTCCTATGTTCCCCGGGTGCAAAGGGATAGAGTCAGGTTTAGGGTCAGGGTTAGGGTGAGGGTTAACCCTAAACCTAACCCTAACCATAACCAATCGGAGGAGAGACATTCTAACCAATCACAGGCGAATCAGAGGCGAAAAAGGTGGTAGTTGCCCCTACCATCCTACGAAAAAAGATTTGCTCCCAGGGTCCTATGTTCCCCGGTCACATACAAAGCGGGGAACATAGAACCCGGGGAACATAGATACGCTCCTACTAGCATGTACATGGCTAGCTGGTAGCAACTAGCCTCAAGTATGTGCAAAATGCTTTTCATAACATCGCAACATTGTTGCTAGGTAACTCATTCTGTTGATAAAATACAGCTGTAGAGAATCATCTGGTACACTTCCTTGATTCGTAGAAAGGTATTTAGTTCAATTACCATCAACCTCTATCAATACATCTCACGTTGTTTCCCCATTATCTTTCTGGTTTTGCTATTCTGTTATCAACTTTTTTGTATTGGTTATCCAATAAACATAGAAATAAGAATTGCTTTCAACCAGAATACAAAATATTAGCAAAGTAAAATGATTACTTTATGAAAAGCCATTATACAGACATTTTATAAAGAGGCCTAATGTCCCAAACCAAAACAAAAGTTTGTGTTTTTGAAAAACTAAATTATAAACTTAAAAAGGAAATCCAAATCAATCAAAGGTTAACCCTAATATGTAATGCATTCCTGCACAGTATTTTAAACAAAAAAAAATCTATTCAAGTTTAGTAAGCTATAGCCAATGAACATCAATAAATCTTTAAATCAAAGGCGTGCACATTTTGACATTTGATGGGAGTCACTCTAAACGTGCAGCTTGTTCATGTGTTCTTAGGAACATTAATTGTTCAGTTCCATGTCGGAATAGCGGTCTGCCTTGGTGCGATGCCGCTGCTGCACGCTGTATAGCTGCTGCTGGTCTCACAGCACTTTTTCTTGAGCTTCAGACACACGAAGCAGAACTCCACCTTGCAGCGTGGGCACAGGATGTTCTTGCAGGCTTTCTTGTCGTGCTCCACCTTTATGCCACATTTGGGGCAGGCCCGGACGGAAGGGCAGGGTCCCACCCCCGGCACCTTGGACAGGGTCATGGTGTCACACCTTTTCAGCAGCTCCAGCACCTTGTCTGAGCATTTGTCGTTGTCACAGCGGTCGCTGCGCGGAGCCCTCCCCTTCCACGGCCTCAGACACTGCCAGCAGAACTGCATGGTGGGCTTACCGCTTTCTTTACAGATAGTGCAGCGGAAACAGAGATTGTCTAAGGCCTGTCGTTCCACGTAGGTTTTACAGCCAGGGCACTGTTTGGGAACACAGGAAGCAGAATATTTCTATCATATATTTCAAATGTTAGGGACCCTTCCTATACAGACACATTATCAGGATACTCACTGCTTTGAATTTGGCAGCAACTATACGGGCAAGTTCTTTCTCAAAATGGTCCATCTCCTCAGCGGTCAACAGAGCAAAGCGACGGACCTCTTGATAAGACCATTCAGCGCCACACTTTTTGCCATCTGGCTGAAGGGCTGGGCAAGTAAATTTGAACTGCCCCTGTGTGACAGTACAATACAGCACTACTTTAGGAAAACTTTTAAATATTCTAAGACAAAATTCATTATGTTATGTATAGAAAACATTGTTAGTCTACAAAACATAATTGTACCTATTCGTTTTCATGTCTCATTACTAAAAGTAAATAAGTAACTTAATAATTAATATAATAGATTATTTTTGTGCCTGTTGTCAAACAGGGGCGTGTCCAGGGGGGGCTTTGTTTTGTTGTGCCACCGTCACCATGACTCCTGATGCGCCCCTGTTGTGAAATGAACACGAATACGAAGTCATTACCTGGCTGAGCAAACTGCGGCACCATCCTGTCAGAGATCCTGGCGTGACGGCGTGACCACACGACATCTCTGCCCTGCAAGACTCGTCCTCTGGTGTTGAGGCAGAGGGAGGAAGAAACAACCGTCCAAACATAGTCAATCAATACCAGACTCCCTTATCGAGGCTTCACAATCGAAGCCGTTTACATTTCTAACAGGTGGTATGAAAAAGACTAGCTCTATTCGATCTTCAGACATGTTTTAACGGTGATGTAACTGTTGCAAGCTCTGCTATTTTCATTTAACTTTTTCCCATATAAGAATTATATGTTGAATGTAAATCGCATATTTAAATAAGGCAAATTTTATGTGTGTGAAAAAGCAAAATGAAAATGGCAGTGTGTTTAAGGGGGGGGGGGGGGGGAATAAAGCAAATCTCAAGCTAAAGCTGAAACAAGTGTAACGTTTCTGAGCAGCAAGAGTTTACAAACGGCACCCGGTAATAATCTCTGGTATCCTGCGCTTGTGCGTAAGGTCATAGGTTACTTATTGATCAACCGGAATGCCCTTGATCAAACCAAACGTGTTCACTGTTACTTACGAAGCGGGTCGATCTCGTCTGGTCTGTCGACGAATTTGAATGACGGGTCCGACGGATCGTAAGCCTTTTCCACGCTCATTTTTTTCGGTTCTTTACCGTGGCCTCTTACTCTCAAGGAGTACCTTGAGCTTGGTAGATCGCAGAACTGTCTGTACCTTCTGGTTTCACCTTCTAAACCTGGAAATATGACCAGTGAGAAGGATGTCAATACAGCACCTGAGGGTGTTAATGGTTGATGCATTCTAATGCACGTCAAATCCCACACCTTTGGAGTTCCCAAATACCTTTAAATCAGACCATGCAAATGCTTTTAAACGTAGAAACGCATAGATGTGATTTTCTAAATAAGAAATTGCTAGGGTGGCAGGTTGTATCTGAAATATAGCCCCTTCAAATGTTGGTTGAATAGGCATCATATAAAATATAACCTTTTCTTAATTGATTTAAAAAAAGAATCGTCCTCTTTATTCTATGTTTAGAAATAGCATCTGTAACAGTCTGTTAAACATTGTAGTGGTCTGTTATGCAGAACGCAGAAGGCTTGTATGAACCAATCAGAAAGGTGTATTTAACAAAGCTGTGTAGCTTTGTTAAATACACCACTCAGAGCTGTGTCGCAGCAAACTGCGACACAGCTCTGAGCCACAGACTCCGCCTGATCGAGGCTTCAAAATAAAAGCCTCGCCGTTTAAAAGTTTAAAATCACAAAAGTTTCATAATTATAAGGGATGGACATATTTGCTCCTACAATATTGAATTCAAAACAACACGCTGGGTTATTTCGGTTAATTTACGGTCAAATGTACCGGTCTAACTTAGTCCCAATGTCTTTTAGTCATCTGGTCTGGTGACAAAATTAAGAGTGGTGTCTCCAGGATCATATCTCTTCTCCTCTGTGAGGTGCTCGCTCCTTTTATTTTTATTACTTTATTTTAAAAGTTTAATTTATATTCTTTTTTTAAAAAAAATAGAGATCTTCTGCACAGAAGCAAATCCAACTGTACCTGCTTGATCCCTTTTTCTATAAAATAACTAATTTGTTGTCCCTTTGAAGGAATATAAATTGAAATTATAGTGAAATCATTAAATGCATTACGTAATTGGTTCGTGGTGGAATTTAAGAGAAAAGGAAAAGATTTTTACGCTCATAGGAATTTGTCCAGCCATATTATAATAATCTAGCGTATGTATCCATTTCCAAATGCAAATTGAAATTGTTGGCGATTGGAAATCAACTATTGCAATAATCAATGGAAAACCATCAGGTCGTCTGATCACCATCAGTTTTTCTGATCACCATGTGGATCACAGACTTGTGTTGAACTCCATAAGACGCAAGAGTCATCTCGTCGTCCAACAGCACACTGGTTGCGTAGATCAGGCGGATGTTGTCGATGCTGTTCCCTGGAGACAGAGACAATATGTAAGGGATAATGTGTAGAACGCCGGTCATTATCAGGAAAATAAGCCCCGACGGGGCAAACCGGACACCGACGCGAAGCGGAGGTTCCTTGCTTCGCCCTGAAGGGGCTTATTATGTATTTTGTTGCCCGCTGAATTGTCGGTTGCTGCTGACTGAGCACAGCATCATCAAATAGTAGATCAATACGCTGCTTTCATTTTTTTCTGTCACAGAAATTTCAAACACGAGGTCCATTGTAAAAATAAAACCTGTTAGAAAGTTGCTAAATGTGTCGGAAATCTATCGGAGGGTCAGTCGGTAGATAGTTTCGCAAGCGAGATACAAAGTGGCCACTACGTTGCAGCCTTGTATGGTTGCTAGGCCTACATAAACAAATTCTCTACAGCTGAGTTAACGTTATTCACCGTAGTTCTGAACATTGCAGCGTTTAAAAAATGGGCGAATTCATTATTAATTTTTACGTATTTGGAGCAGGGAAGACATTTGAGCAACCAAATGGTTAAAGAACGACGAGGACGACGGAATGACAAAAGCAAGGGACAAGGCCAAACTGTTCCCCAGATCTGACAGATGAGGAGGAATGCATGTTTGATCGGTCGTAATTAAAGGTGACTACTTTTTGAGGGAGATGAACTCAAACAGAGTATACATTTAATAAGCATGCAATACGAATAAGAAAAGGCATAATTATTAAAGTAGGCCTATCAGAATTGATTTATTATGTTGGCAAGCAAGAAGTAGAATAAACGGGATAATCACCTCAATGCAGGGCAATAAACAGTTTGATATGCCCGGGTCGTGGAAGGTTACCACCCGAGACGAAGTCGAGGGCGGTAATTTTTTCAACTTTTTGACGGAGCCGAAGGCTCCAACGGAACGGACGGATCCACAATGCATTGCGCGTCGGTCCCCATTCAAAGTCAATGGGGATCAGTCAACGGACGGAGGTAGTGGGCACGGGGCGTAAGACGTTTTAGGTACAAGGCCAGAACCACAGGCACTGGTTCTTTATAGAGATAGCACACCACCACGAATCACTCATGAAAACATATATAACGCAAAAAAGAAAAGGTGGCATATTGTTATTGTGTCGGGCCAATAATCAATAATGGAATTTCAAATGCCATGTACCTGTTCTCCCTGGAAGACGCTTGCATATCTTCTTCTTGAGCTGCAGCAATGTCATTGCCTTCATCTGTTCTTCAGTGTCACAAAGGTTGATGGTCATGTTCTCTCTGTTCATCCCGATCACTATGAACAGGTAGATCTTCCCCATGGTGTCGCATGAGGCAGAATGACCTGACTTAACGTGAGCCCGGTAATTAAAAGGAGACTCAGAGTTTTACTTTCCTTCTGGTCCGCGGAGTGAAGTCTGTGTTATATTGGTAGTTGTGCGATCAGCTCCGACGACTCACCAGAGAGCAGCAGCGTCGGTATCCGATGTGAAACTGACTCGTGCACTTCTCCATCTTGGATGCATGTCAGTGAAAACCAGACCCGCAAGATGTATGACATTTTTTCGGAGATTTTCAGAATCAGCCTTGAATATGTACTACCAGGGGCGCCGCTAGGGATTTTGGGCCCCATGAAAAGAATCTTTACTTAGTGTCATTATTTTTTCTGTATTATAATTTCATCATCATTAGGGGCCTCTCTGGGCCCCCCTCCATCATGGGGCCCTAGAATCCGTCTCCTTTACCCCCCCTTTTCGGCGCCCCTGTGTACTACAGCATTTCTACAGCTAGATGCGTTTTTGCAATGAGTGTCTCCGTTTCTCCCCTCGCTTATTTTATTGTATTGCTTTATATTCTCACCAGTTTTTTAAGAAAATGGAGAGATTTGCTGCACAGAAGCAAATACAACTGGCGTCCCTATGAAGGAATATAAATTGAAATTATAGTGAAACCATTAAATGCATTACTAATTGGTTCGATGTGGAATTTAAGAGAAAAGGAAAAATACTTTTACGCTCATAACCATTTGTCCAGCCCTATTTTAATAATCTCGCGTATTTATCCATTTCCAAATGCAAATCGAAATTGTTGTCGATTGGCAATCGACTATTGGAATAATCAATGAAGAACCATCAGGTCGTCCTGCCTACCTTAGGCTTGGCTCTTTCAAGTGTTCAACTATTCAAACTATTTGAAATATTCTTGAGCCATTCTTTCACTTTACATTTCGAAGCAAAGCCCGAAAACAACATTTATGTGTTTCATCAGCTGGTGATAGTCAGTTAGGGTGAGGGTTAGTGAGGTATATTCAGAGGATAAAATACGCACTCCAACAATGATGTTTAAATAATAATGAAGCAGAAAAGTTTTGTAGCCCGTATTGTATTAAGTTATTTAGTTGTCTTTAACTTGATAAATATACGTGATATTTTTCCTAGTTATTATTTCACGACATTCCTATTTCTCCTATGGTTAATTATATAAGATAAGCCTATTTAATAATGTCTACAGACATTAGGCCTGCCGTCCTTATCTGTGCATGTAAGGGGATGTCTAGGACTTATAATTTGATAAATGCCAACAGAATTAGTATAATAATAACCAATTATGTAATATTAAACAAATCAAACCAAATATTGTCCAGGCATTCGGTTAAATGCGTCATTAAGACATCTTTTATTGTTGTGAAGACATGAGTTGAGCAAGTACATAGTCGATGATGACAATGATTCAAATGACCATGAACACCTGAAGAACCATACAGTAGCACAGCGCACGCTGGGTAGGGGGGGGCCACGGGGGGTCGGGGGGGCCATGGGGGTCGGGGGTCACTAGAGTTGTCGCTAGAGCTGGACTCCGCCCGGGACCCTCATCACCATCTGAATCACAGACTTGTGTTGAACTCCATAAGACCCCAGGGTCTTCTTGTCATCATCCAGCACACTGGTGGCGAAGATCAGGCGGATGTTGTCCATGCTGTTCCCTGGAAACCGAGACGATATTTGACATTAATGCACCGGATCAAGGCCAGAACCACAGGCACTGGCTCCTTAGAGAGACAGCACACCACCACGAATCATTCATGAAAAATGTACACGCAACAGTATTGTTATTGTGTCGGGGCAAGAATCAATAATGTTATTTTAAAGGCCATGTACCTGCCCTCCCTGGTAGACGCTCGCCTATCATCACCTTGAGCTGCAGCACTTTGATCGCCTTCATTTCTTCTTCAGTTTTACACAGGTCGACGGTCATGTTCTCTCCGTTCAACCCGATCACTATCACCTGGTGGATCTTCCCCATGGTGTCGCATGAGGCAGAATGACCTGACTTAACATGAGCACGCTTATTAAAAGGAGACTCAGAGTCCTCGTCCTCCTCCTCGTATTGGTCCGCGGAGTGAAGTCGGTGTCATATTGGGGGTTGGGCGCTCAGCTCTGACGACTCACCAGAGAGGAGCAGCGTCGGTATCCGATGTGAAACCAAATTGTGCACATCTCCATCTTGGCTACATGCCAGTGAAAACCAGACCTGCAAGATCTACAAGATTTTTCAAATGGCTTTTATTAGGTTAGTGCATGAAGCGCTCAACTATTGTTTTTAAGTTTTATTCTCACTTTCTTACTTTATTCCTTTCTTATTCTCTATAATTCTCTATTCCCTTCTTTTAGAATATAATTTTTAACCATGGAAGTAAATTCTCTGACACTTCAACTTCAGACTTTGTAACTTGGTACATTTTTAACCCTTAATATTCATTCAAACATTTAACAAATCAACACTCGTATCTTCAACTGTATCTAAACTAGATACAGTTGAATTTTCGATAGCATTTAATCCTTTATCAAAATCACAGTTTAAGTTTAATTCCATACCCGCTTAGTATATTTCCATTTGGTCCAAATGACGTTGAGGCTAGAGCTTGAAGATGTTATCGATGACGCTCTAGCCCAAGGTGACTATCACATAAACTAACCATTGCGGACATCGCAGAGCCTAAACAACGTCCATATTTAACCTAGAAACACAATGTCAAGGTTAAACAGTTATGTTATTTCTAGTTACGCTAAAATGATTAATGATGTGTCCATTTGCACCCCAGGTACAATTATCAGTACATGCTATTTACACCCCTGGTACAATTAGAAGTGAAGGCTATTTGCACCGCTGGTCAAATTAGAAGTAAATGCCCACATAAATCTGTTGTATTAATACCGCCTCCCCCCCCCAGTGCAAATATCAATGGATACTATTTTCACCCCTGTGCATTTACCCTGGCATATTGTTTACGCAATGTAATAAAACAATTTAAATAACTGCTGCCGACGAGGTAACCCTGACAAGATCTTCACCCAACGTTTATCAGTGTGGTGATCAGACTCCTCAAATACATTTGTAAACAAATAGCCATGATTGCCTAGGATAGCATTGGGAATAGCTACACTATTTTGCATTGTTGGCCTCCTCAATAGAAAATGCAATTAAAACAGCTTACTTAAGCTGTTTTACTTGATTTATTGCTAGATTAAAATGTTATGTGCAAGCACATTCTCCAAGTCTTAGGGCTTGTCCAAAGAATATCAGGGAGACACTGAATTTGAAACTTTATGATACAGGAGGTCTGGCTTGCTGACTAAAAAGTGTGCGATCATAAAAGCGTGACAATCTGACAAAAGCATAAATCTGACAATAGAGGGATTCGACCGGCAACCTCTTGAATTCAGAGTTAGCGTTGCTGACGGCGTACCAGGGGTGCAAATAGCTACACCCTTAATAATTTTAGCGCCGGTGTAAAAATAAATAACATAACCGCTTGAGCTTGACATTGTGTTTCTAGGTTAAATACGTCACCTTGCGCTAGAGAGTCATATATAGTCTATAACATCTTCAAGCTCTAGCCTCAACATCATTGAGACCAAATGGTAATATTCTAAACAGATATGGAATTGTACTTAAACTGTGATTCTGGTAAAGAATTAAATGCTATCAAAAATCTTCAACTGTATCTAGTTTAGATACAAAGAGAAGATATGTGTGTGTTGATTTGTTACAAGTTTGAAAGAAGGTCAACGGTTAAAAATCGACCAAGTTACCAAGTCTGAAGAGGTTGAAGTGTCAGAGAATTTACCTCCATGGTTAAAAATCATATTTTAAAAGTTGGGTGAGAATGGAACACAGAATTCCAAGCTAATCTGAACATTTTATCTTTGTGTTAGATTATCATAGTGCTTTGAATCTTTTATTGTATTTCACTAAGTGAACACAACAGCCTGTTGTGTTCACTTAGTGAAATACAATAAAAGAAGTGAAAGAATATCATTTAGTCCCTACGTTTATAAACTGTTGTGCGCGCATCTCATTCAAGTCACATACCAAAAGTGAAACCAAACAGCTATGTTTACAATGCAGCCTCCATTCAAACAAACTATGCAAGACATGTATTTTGGTCTTTAGCCTTGCCTGTTGCATTATTCTCTAGATTATCAGGCCTCTTATGGTACCAATAATTATAAAAAATTGATTTTTGATCATGTGATGGAGGCTACTCTCACCTACTAGTGGAGGTTAATGTCAAAAGAGATTGCTGGCCTAAAACATGGTGGCACGCAAAATGAGTTTTTTGTTCTTCTGGACAACATGAGTAACTCAGGTACACTGGAATGTTGTGTAATGGCTCATTGCACAACATCAAACTATGACTTCTCGTAAGGGATCAAACAATGTTGTTGCTCTACTTTGCACGCCATCATCAAACTATGGCTTCTCGTAAGTGAAGGCTGGCACGATATAGTTCAGAGCAGGGCTTTGGTTTCATAGATAACTGGCCCTCCCTGTTGGGTCGCCCTGGTGTGCTCATGAGAGACGGCCTACACCCTACTGGGTTAGGCGCCTCAATTATGTCAAAAAACATAGATAGATGTCTTAGTCAGGCGTGACTCATCCACTCACAGCACGCTGGGCTGCAGGAGTTTAGCAAACCTGCTAGCAACATGATAGTCTACGTTGCAGAGTCTAGAACAGCAGATGGGTTAGCTGAACCAGGATCTATTGCACCAATTGTTTCAGAGCTGAGTGTTAACCGGACCCGACCAGGGCGACCCCACAGGGAGGGCCAGTTAATTATGAAACCAAAGCCCTGCTCTGAACTATATCGTGCCAGCCAGCGATTTAGAGACAATAATCTACTATAGCGCTCATCATTACCCATATCGGGTAGAGGGCCAGAGAGAATTAGGTCCCGTTCACACGAAGTCGAAACGGGCGAAACCGTTACGGTTTCGATCTATCCGGTTTCGGAGTATCTCCGTAAAGACGAAGCCAAGCGAAACCGGGTAGATCTGTAGAAACGCTGAAGTACACATTCCAGGCCCATAAGGGGCGCTGCTTCTGGTACAGAAATCCAGAAGAAATGAAATAAGAAGAAGAGGCGAGCATGCGCATAAAGCCTGCCCTTATGCGCATGCTCGCATGTGATTTCTGGGACTCCGCGGGCTTAAGAGCCATTGGCTAGGAGGTCGAGGGCTGGGGCGATGACGTCATGGTTTGCGGTTTCAGCCGGTTTCAGGCGTACACACGAATCCAAAACGAAACCGGGTAGATTTGAATCCACCTCCGAGGTTGGTTTCAGAAGTTTGCGGTTTCGGTCAGCGGATTCACCGGCTTCGTGTGTACGGAAGGCCGAACCGTACAAGACCTTTGCGGTTTCGCCATGAAATCGGCTTCGTGTGAACGGGGCCTTAATCGATGCCGACACATCTTTCTGCCGAAGTCACAAAGCCTAGCTATGTTGTTTTTTGTGACCTCGATTTGTCTTGTCCTAGCATCGTTGGTGCCGACATGAACTACAATGTTGTCGAAACTAGTGTCGGTGTTTGGTGGATCTAATCTAACTCCGTTTGTGGTCTGACCGCATGTCAGCACCCTAAATTTAGCTTCAATGTCGGGAGCCCTGGCCCCAGGTAGGCAAATAACTTTCGCTGGCGAGTGTAGCCTAACTTTACGTGTAACAGAGTCACCTATGTTTTTACCCCCGAAAAGGACTTGCGAGGCAGGGTACTGACCGCAACCTGCCTCGCAAGTGGTGCTGCCGACAGGATTGCCTTGACGGAGTCACTGCTAACGATAGCGTTAGCTTCACGATTCCGCCTGGCAGGGCCTCTTCTCCATACTTTCTGGAGTATCTGTTTTCTTTATGCTCGCTACCCTTTCCTCCTCTAACTGACAGATACGTCTCTCTAGCAGAGCTATCTTATCCATGAGAAAGTCAGAGCAAGAACAAGAACCAGAATCCATGCTTACCGTGGTTTGATGCAGACGGAGCTCCAGCGAGGAAACAGCGAATACAATACAGAGTATGCAGAACAGGTCGCAGATATAAATACCGAAAAATTCATACAAACCGAGATAGCAGGTCGACGCTAAGCGTCCTGCTAACCACACCAAACAAACCAAGCCGGCTACCCAGAAGTTGCATCTGCCGCGTCACACGGCTGCGTCTGCCGCGTCACACGGCAGCCTCGGGTCAGCCTGTAGAGAAGGCACAGGTTACGGGCAAATCCCAGGAAAGGTGTTGTTTTCATAATATGTCCCCTTTAAATGTCACCAATTTATGCATTGCATGGTTTTGCTGTGCGTATAAAGTGATAATTCACATATTTTGTCCCTTCATTTGAGTAATTAGTTTAAACAGTACATAGCTTGCACGTGGGCTCTTCAGCATATTCTCCAAAACAATCCAAGTTAAGGGGGATCATGAAGAATGCCTTCAATAGATTAATCAAATTGATTATGCTTAATGATTAATATTGCTCTCAGTATATACACACACGTCATTTATCAGTTTTACTCCAAATTGTTATTTTCATTGTACTCAGAAGATGAAACAACTGCTTGTATTGATGAATATAAAGACTCACATTACCCATACAGATTTTGGGGTGTCCAACAAACTTCCATCATTTTACACCAAAGGGGTGGGGAGATTGTTAGCCACACCCCAAAATACGCATGTGTAATGAAAGGGTTGGATTTTCCCCATGAGGGCTGAATTTGTAACAAAAGTGCTTACTATGTATGGGATAATGCCGGTCCAAATCGGGAAAATAAACCCAGACAGGGCGAACCGGACACCGACGCGAAGCGGAGGTGTCTTGCTTCACTCGGAAGGGGCTTGTTTTCGATAATGACCGGCGACATTCTATACAATATCCCACTATTACACGGCTACTTGCCAAAACGAAAAGATAACTTTACACGTTGTGTCTTTTTGCAATTTATTTGTTACCAGAATTCGTATTGTTGATCAGCAGAGAAATAGTCCGCCAAAGACGTTGACGTTGCTTAGCAGCCGAGTACGCTGGGTTTGATAAATTACCCCAGTGAGAGTGAGATGAAAGACGGCAAAAAATCCACTTTCCTTGACAGCGGTCATTTATGTATGGAAGCCCGTTTCCGCCACGTTAAAGAAAAAAAATGCAGGTAACAACTCATTATTTTGAGATAGTATCTCATTATTTTGAGATAGTATCTCGTTATTTTGAGATAGTATCTCGTTATTTTGACAAAGTATCTCGTTATTTTGAGATAGTATCTCATTATTTTGAGATACTATCTCATTATAATGAGATACTATCTCATTATTTTGAGATAACTTCTCAACAGGACCAGACCAGTCGTTGTAGCCTAATTGTAGCTTATCCATAGGTGCTACATATAGCCTATTATTACAGTAGATTAGCTGGAGATGATGAACTCGATTATTAAAGATTATTTCAGACGGAGGTATACAAATGCTGAAATTTTGACTCGATTATCTATGGAGCACAACATAAACAGTAGTAAAAGAACTCTAGAAAGAGTGCTTCATAGGAATCAGCTGTGGCGAAGACGCAATAAGGCGGACATCGGAGAAGTAGCCGATTTCATACATCGCCAATTACAGTCCTCTGGCCAACAACATGGCTACAGGTGGATGCAACAGTGTTGGATGGCAGGGATCATTACGGACAGAGAGACCGTTCGTCTCCTGCTGCGTCAAATGGATGGTGGTGGCGTGGATCTCCGTGCACGGCACCGTCTGAGACGTAGAGTCTATGTCAGTCGTGGCCCGAATTATGTGTGGCACATAGATGGATATGACAAATTGAAGCCGTATGGGATATGCATCAGTGGTTGCATTGATGGGTTCTCGCGAAAGATGATCTGGCTAAACACCCACTCAACTAACAGCGACCCATGTCTTATAGCGGGGTATTTCATTGATTCAGTGATGCAGCATGGTCGCCCATTGAAAGTGAGATTGGATCACGGGACGGAGAACACACACATTGCCGCAATGCAAAGTTTTATGCACGGCAGTGAAAATGGCATTTCCCCAGACTGTGTCACTCTAGGTCCAAGCACGGGGAACCAACGTATTGAACGCTGGTGGTGTACGTTGCGGAGTGAGTGTACTCAGTTCTGGATGGACCATTTCGACCTATGTCAAAATAATGAGATACTATTTCAAAATGATGAGATGCTATCTCAAAATAATGAGATGTTATCTCAAAATAATGAGATAACTATGTCAAAATAACGAGATACTATCTCAAAATAATGAGTTATGACCTGCATTTTTTTTTCTTTTACCTGGCGGAAACGGGCTTCCATAAGTATGGAAGCCCGTTTCCGCCACGTAAAAGAAAAAAAATGCAGGTTAAGTATCTCATTATTTTGAGATAGTATCTCGTTATTTTGACATAGTATCTCGTTATTTTGAGATAGTATCTCATTATTTTGAGATAGTATCTCATTATTTTGAGATATTATCTCATTATAATGAGATAACTTCTCAACAGGACCAGACCAGTCATTGTAGCCTAATTGTAGCTTATCCATAGGTGCCACATATAGCCTATTATTAAAGTAGATTAGCTGGAGATGATGAACTCGATTATTAAAGATTATTTCAGACGGAGGTATACAAATGCTGAAATTTTGGCTCGATTATCTATGGAGCACAACATAAACATTAGTTAAAGAACTCTAGAAAGAGTGCTTCATAGGAATTTGCTGTGGCGAAGACGCAATAAGGCGGACATCGGAGAAGTAGCCGATTTCATACATCGCCAATTACAGTCCTCTGGCCAACAAAATGGCTACAGGTGGATGCAACAGAAGTGTTGGATGGCAGGGATCATCACGGACAGAGAGACCGTTCGTCTCTTGCTGCGTCAAATGGATGGTGGTGGCGTGGATCTCCGTGCACGGCACCGTCTGAGACGTAGAGTCTATGTCAGTCGTGGCCCGAATTATGTGTGGCACATAGATGGATATGACAAATTGAAGCCGTATGGGATATGCATCAGTGGTTGCATTGATGGGTTCTCGCCAAAGATGATCTGGCTAAACACCCACTCAACTAACAGCGACCTACGTCTTATAGCGGGGTAGGCTATTTCATTGATTCAGTGATGCAGCATGGTCGCCCATTGAAAGTGAGATTGGATCGTGGGACGGAGAACACACACATTGCCGCAATGCAAAGTTTTATTCACGGCAGTGAAAACGGCATTTCCCCAGACTGTGTCACTCTAGGTCCAAGCACGGGGAACCAACGTATTGAACGCTGGTGGTGTACGGCTGATTTCTATGAAGCACTCTTTTTAGAGTTCTTTAACTAATGTTTATGTTGTGCTCCATAGATAATCGAGCCAAAATTTCAGCATTTGTATACCTCCGTCTGAAATAATCTTTAATAATCGAGTTCATCATCTCCAGCTAATCTACTGTAATAATAGGCTATATGTAGCACCTATGGATAAGCTACAATTAGGCTACAATGACTGGTCTGGTCCTGTTGAGAAGTTATATCATTATAATGAGATAGTATCTCATTATAATGAGATAGTATCTCAAAATAACGAGATACTATCTCAAAATAACGAGATACTATGTCAAAATAACGAGATACTATGTCAAAATAACGAGATACTATCTCAAAATAACGAGATACTATCTCAAAATAACGAGATACTATCTCAAAATAATGAGCTGTGACCTGCATTTTTTTTCTTTTACGTGGCGGAAACGGGCTTCCATA
>NW_021963964.1:0-121734 GCF_902167405.1 Gadus morhua | reverse complement strand
ACGGGCTCTGACCTCTGACCTCCCACCTGGAGCCCCATGTGACCCGGCCAGAGGACGGGCTCTGACCTCTGACCTCCCACCTGGAGCCCCATGTGACCCGGCCAGAGGACGGGCTCCTGATCAACTCTCATCATCACATCACTCATGATCACCGAGCGTCGTGTCCAGGAATGTTTTAATAAAGCGCTGAGAGCAGAACGCTGGGACTCCTGTGAGCTCATTACACCAAACATACACAACGCCTTTAGTTTCAGGACGTTCTCATCTACAAGCTTCATTTAAAACCCCTAAACAGCATCGCTCTGGTACATTGGAACTCCACTGAAAAGGTGATGAGTGATCAGTGACTTTTCCTTTGTTTTTCCTGACCTTCCAAGCCCTCTAAGACAGACTTCCAGCGGTGCTGTGACATAAAACAGAGTCTTGGATAAAGTGGAGAAGTTTCCGTTAAGCCTGTAAAATGTGTGCTGAAAAGTTAGAGTCTACCACAACATGAAATAAGCAGACTGGAATTGGGAGTTGGAAACTTTATTGACAGCAAAAAGAAAAAAACAGCTTGTAATATGTTAATTATAAATCCCACAAAAAAAACCAGTGTATTCCAGCAACTCTAAAATATTTTCCAAAAAGGCTGATGTGATAATGATTATTTTATATATATATATATGTATATATATATAAAATAATATTAAAGAAGGATTAATTAGGGCCAAGGACAGTCTGAATCAACTGGATTACCGCCCCTTAATAATCCTAATAATATCATATTAAACATCTTAAACATTATAAACCCACACGTTAAACAAACGTTATGCGGTGAGCAACCGCATCCTAACTAAGATGGCCGCTCATGAGGGAGATCATGTTGCCATGGTTTCAAAGCATCAGTTACAGATCGGCGAGTCAACCAATGACTCAACAAATAATCAAATGCACAACTTAATGGAATATGACAGTGATTATAGTCGGTAATAATCACTTAGTTATACTGTAATAAGAGTAGATAATGATTTCATTTATTTAAGCTTTCTTAGTGATTAATTGTTGTTTTCCAGATCAAAGTGAGTCAGAGTGTTGTAGTTGAGTCTGAGGCGATCTGAGCCCCACGCCTGATGGTCAGGATTATGATTGATGATCAATCCTCCAACGAGAAGCCTCTTCATCATTCAGCTCTAAACACCAAGGGAGCACAGGTCAGCTCCAACCATCTATCAGCACCTCACTGCTCACTACCTCATCATGAGCCCACCACATGATAGGGCTGGTACCGTTGGACTCCTTGGAGTCTCTTTCATATGGCATATCGTTTGTGTAGATAGCATGAGGTTAAAGAGATTGTTGAAGCATAACTGTTAGCGTTTAGCTTCTACCGGGAGTTAAACGCATAAATTATGTAAGAAGCAGCTAGCCTCTAGCATATAAACAGGGTCCCCACATACAAACACCCGATCACAATCATATTTCAAATCCATACATCTTTTTAGGGTTAAAAACCAAGTTGTGACCAAACTAACAATATCACTATCAAATGAATATTGTTACAATATCACTATCAAATGAATACTGTTAAAATATTACTGTCACTCATGAATACTATTACAATATTACTATCACTGATGAATACTATTATAATATTACTATCACTTTGATAAAGTACAAAATATATTACTGCGATGAAGTACTATGCATATATCTGTGATGAAGTACTATATGACTGTGATGAAGTACTATTTATATGACTGTGATGAAGTACTATTTATATGACTGTGATGAAGTACTATTTATATTCCTCTCATGAAGTACTGCAGTAATGTACTGTGAAGACATTAGTGCCCTCCCACGCATCCTCCAAAGAGTTGTGATGTCACAGAATACTGACCTTGGGGTCAGGGGTCGGGGGCAGAAGACGTTTCTGACCCTCAGGGTTCTCAGAGCTGGTGTCAGAACCTGGCAAGAAGCAGACGGTGAGGAGCTGAACGGATCTACAGAGCTAGGTGTATCTAGATCTACAGAGCTAGGTGTATCTAGATCTACAGAGCTAGGTGTAACTAGATCTACAGAGCTAGGTGTATCTAGATCTACAGAGCTAGATGTATCTAGATCTACAGAGCTAGATGTATCTAGATCTATAGAGCTAGGTGTATCTAGATCTACAGAGCTAGGTGTATCTAAATCTACAGAGCTAGGTGTATCTAGATCTACAGAGCTAGGTGTATCTAGATCTACAGAGCTAGGTGTATCTAGATCTACAGAGCTAGGTGTATCTAGATCTACAGAGCTAGGTGGATCTAGATCTACAGAGCTAGGTGGATCTAGATCTACAGAGCTAGGTGGATCTAGATCTACAGAGCTAGGTGGATCTAGATCTACAGAGCTAGGTGTATCTAGATCTACCGAGCTGTATAGTCCACAGACCAGTCACCATGGTATCTGTGTTGGTAGTATTGTTAATCATGAGAGCAGAACTGCAGTAAAAACACACGTTACTCACCAGCTGCTGGACGTTTGGCTGAACCTAAGGATCAGGAGAAATGATCAGTGTGTGACAGTGGTGAACATCATCATGTTGTCTACTTTCATATTCTTAATGCCTCAACATCACTGGGGCCTGGACCTTAGAGGAGGTTCTTCCTCCAGTGATGGAGAGGTTTCTACCACCAGACCGCTAGAGCATCACGACGACCAATCAGAGTCCAGGAAGGGACGCAGCGAGGGGGCAGGAAGTAGGGGCAGCTGGGGGTCAGGGGTCAGCTCACTCACCGTTCCTCTTCCTGTACCAACAGACTCCCGCCAGGACCAGAGCTCCAACCAGGAGGAGGGCCCCCGCCACAGAGCCAGGGACGAGGAAGGGCCCTGGGAGACCTTCAGGGGGATCAAGAGCAGGTGATCAGGAGGAGGGCCCCAAGGAGGTGGAGGAGGGGTGGAGGTGAGGTGAGGTGGAGGTAAGGTGAGGTGGAGGTGGAGGTGAGGTGGAGGTGAGGTGAGGTGGAGGTGGAGGTGAGGTGGAGGTGAGGTGGAGGTGGAGGTGGAGGTGAGGTGAGGTGTGTCCCCTACCTCCGTCCCTCCCAGTCTTACCCCCGTTGGTCCTGATGAGGGCGGGGTCCAGGGGGGTGGAGATGTCCTCGATGCCTTTCAGCTGGACCACACACTCGTACCTCCCCCAGTCCTCCTGTGGGACGGCCGTGAGGTCCAGGTCCACGCTGACCTGGAAGGTCCCGTCGTGGTTGGGGAGGACCTCCCCGGGGTCCACCTGCTCATGGAGCTCCTGGCCGTCTCTCCTCCAGAACACCACCACCCTGTCAGGGTAGAAGCCTGTAGCATGGCACACCACTGGGGAGGAGGGGCTCCTCTGGAGCAGAGACACCCGCGGACGCTCTGGAGAGAGAGGGCGGGGGGGGGGGGGGGGGGGGGGGGGGAGAGAGGGGGGAGAGGGAGGGGGGGAGAGAGGGGGGAGGGGAGAGGGGGGGAGAGAGGGGGGAGGGGAGAGGGGGGGAGAGAGAAAGGGGGGGGGAGATAGAGGGGTAGGGGGAGGGAGAGAGAAAAATTAATCTTTTTGATTTTAAACTCTTTTAAACCTGAAATAAATGGCCTATTTTCATTGATGGGTTTCTAACCCCTCTTCCGTCTCAGCTACTCTTCCCTCTCTGTGCTCAGTGTAACAGTGATCATACAGCGCGGATCGGTCCTGCACACGCCCGGACTCCCGTTACAGAAGCTATCGTCATGATCTCTATAGTAACGATGATAAACATAACCCAAGTTCACGGGTTAACAGTTCAATAACCAACACAACACAATGAAACATGGCGGATAGCAAGAAAAAGGGCCGACAGTAAAATGTCAATTGCATAAATGATGGATTTATTCCTTCAGAGATCACCAGTGGTTTACCTATGTGCCTGCTCTGAGATCACGTTTTCTCTAATGAGGCCATGAAACCCTCACGGTTACAGGAACATTCATTTAAAAAACATCCTGACAAGGCATCCAAAGATCCAGCCTACTCCAGTCTCTGAGGGATCACCGTTCAAGGCGTCCTACAATCAACTTCCTGTTCGCCCGGAACGTCAATCAAAGTGAAGTCTTCAAATATAGCTTTGTTAATGGCGATAGTTAGTGATAGTTCACTGATATTCACTTGATTATTCAGGTGATGTGAATATGTTGTTCACGTTAAGTGCACATGATTTTTGTCCATGATAAAATGACGCGTCTTGTAGCCTACATTTAATGTTCCTTTTGATTTAAAAAAAACTACATTACAACCAATGCTGATGTTGACGTGCTTCTTTCTTATCCAACCAGCCTCCTATTGCTTATAGCAGTGGGCGAAATCTGGTTAATAATAAAAAATAAAAATATTTGTTTATTGTATTCAAGCACTAACAGCCCGAGTGTGAGTGGGGTTGGTAATGGATACAGCCGACCCACAGGGAGGGGGGGGGGGGTTCACTACTGCTGTAGTGTATCAGTTAATCCACCAGACATGAGTCGGCCACGCCCACCAGGTCATGTGACTCTACCTGTTCTCTGCAGAGTGCTCTTCCCATAGGCCAGGTACTTCTTCAGCCACTCAACACACTCCTTGGTGTAGTAGTTCTTCCTGTATTGATTATCAGCTCTATTCTGATCCCATCTCAGTTTGGTGGGGACAGCCTGACGTACTGGAGCGACCCAGGTCAGGGTCTTCAGGTCAAACGCTATGAAGTCCTCTCCATCGTAGGCATGCTGTCTATAACCATCAGTAGTATCATCCTCATCATCCCACTCACAGCCAGACATCACCTGAACAATGTGGGCAACCTGAGAGAGAGAGAGAGAGAGAGAGAGAGAGAGAGAGAGAGAGAGAGAGAGAGAGAGAGAGAGAGAGAGAGAGAGAGAGAGAGAGAGAGAGCGAGAGAGAGAGAGCGAGAGGTTAACTGTCTGTCTGTAGGTTAACTGTCTGTCTGTCTGTTAACTGTCTGTCTGTAGGTTAACTGTCTGTCTGAAGGTTAACTGTCTGTCTGTCTGTAGGTTAACTGTCTGTCTGTCTGTAGGTTAACTGTCTGTCTGTAGGTTAACTGTCTGTCCGTCTGTAGGTTAACTGTCAGTCTGTAGGTTAACTGTCTGTCTGTAGGTTAACTGTCTGTCTGTAGGTTAACTGTCTGTCTGTCTGTAGGTTAACTTTCTGTCAGTAGGTTAACTGTCTGTAGGTTACATGTCTGTCTGTCTGTAGGTTAACTGTCTGTCTGTCTGTAGGTTAACTGTCTGTCTGTCTGTAGGTTAACTGTCTGTCTGTCTGTAGGTTAACTGTCTGTCTGTCTGAAGCTTAACTGTCTTTCTGTCTGTCTGTAGGTTAACTGTCTGTCCGTCTGAAGGTTAACGGTCTGTCTGTCTGTAGGTTAACTGTCTGTCTGTAGGTTAACTGTCTGTCGGTAGGTTAACTGTCTGTCTGTAGGTTAACTGTCTGTCTGTCTGTAGGTTAACTGTCTGTCTGTAGGTTAACTGTCTGTCCGTCTGTAGGTTAACTGTCTGTCTGTAGGTTAAATGTCTGTGTGTATGTGTGTGCTCCTGCGTGTGTGCTCCTGTGTGTGTGTGTGGGTGTGTGTGTGCTCCTGTGTGTGTGTGTGGGTGTGTGTGTGCTCCTGTGTGTGTGTGTGTGTGTGTGTGTGTGTGTGTGTGTGTGTGTGTGTGTGTGTGTGTGTGTGTGTGTGTGTGTGTGTGTGTGTGTGTGTGTGTGTGTGTGTGTGTGTGTGTGTGTGTGTGTGTGTACATATATAATGTATGAACATACCTCCCGTCTGGTTGAAGCGCTTCTTAGCCGTCTCTACGTTGCCCTTGTTGACCTGCTGGCCACCCTGATATATTCTAGTCTCCTCCTCCCAGTAGTCTTGGCGGTCTCTGGTGACCTGGTCCATCCAGGCCTGTTTGGGTACGGCTCTCTTACTGACGCTGTCATAGTGAACAAACTGAACCCCATCCACCATCCCAACAGCCACAAACTCTGGGAAGGATGAGAGGCCAGACGACGCCGTTTGGAAATACCTCAGAGAGTGAATCACTGTGGACAGACAGACAGACAGACAGACAGACAGGTTAATGCTGTACATCACTTGAGACAGACAGACAGACAGACCCCCCCCCAGCGTGTGGCTCCACCCCCTCCTCCCCCCCCCAGCATGTGCCCCCCACAGCATGTAGCTCTGCCCCCCCCCCCCCCCACAGCATGTGGCTCCTCCCCCCCAGCATGTGGCCCCGCCCCCCCCCCCCCCTAGCATGTGGCCCCGCCCCCTGTCTACAGAACATTTATGGAGGATTTATTTTAACTGTATTGACATCTCTCCAGGTTACAGTGAAACGCTTTGTCTAAGCTTCATTTGAATCCTCCACTCAACTAGGAATGGGTTAACCTAGCTATCTGTGTGGTATAGGGGGAATGGGTTAACCTAGCTATCTGTGTTATATACAGGGAATGGGTTAACCTAGCTATCTGTGTTGTATACAGGGAATGGGTTAACCTAGCTATCTGTGTTGTATAGGGGGAATGGGTTAACCTAGCTATCTGTGTTGTATACAGGGAATGGGTTAACCTAGCTATCTGTGTTGTAAAGGGGGAATGGGTTAACCTAGCTATCTGTGTTGTATACAGGGAACGTGTTAACCTAGCTATCTGTGTTGTATACGGGGAACGGGTTAACCTAGCTATCTGTGTTATATAGGGGGAATGGGTTAACCTAGCTATCTGTGTGGTATAGGGGGAATGGGTTAACCTAGCTATCTGTGTTGTATAGGGGGAATGGGTTAACCTAGCTATCTGTGTTGTATAGGGGGAATGGGTTAACCTAGCTATCTGTGTTGTATAGGGGAATGGGTTAACCTAGCTATCTGTGTTGTATAGGGGGAATGGGTTAACCTAGCTATCTGTGTTGTATAGGGGGAATGGGTTAACCTAGCTATCTGTGTTGTATAGGGGGAATGGGTTAACCTAGCTATCTGTGTTGTATAGGGGGAATGGGTTAACCTAGCTATCTGTGTTGATAGCTAGGTTGATATGATGACATGAATTGATAAAGAATTAAAGTGAGTAGGGTCGAACAGTATGAAAGTGGTTCTGATAAACCAACACATCTGTTGACTTTAAGAACAGATTCAGAAACCCGACATCGTCCTCCGGTTTAGTCTCAGACTAACTTTCGTTTTCTCAGCTCGGACCCAAAATGAAACGCAGTCGAAACAAAACGCAAACTGGTTTCTGAAAATTCCGTTTAAATATCGGAACAAGTGAATGATTAATCATCCTGTGGATTAGTTGTTCGAGTTTGAGATTGTACACAAACGCAGTTTCATATCAACAGTAAAGACAGCGAAACTAAGCACTGCTTCGGTACCACTATAATTCTAGTTCCGGGTCTATATATAGTTCGGACCGAGACGCTCTGAAGGGTCCTACCTGCAGACCCCCCGGAGAGGAGCCCCAGCAGCAGCAGCAGTCCCAACGCCCCCATGCTGAGTGTGGAGGATGGTCGTCTGGTCTCCTGAAGTTCTGAACCGGTGGGACTCGAGGGGAGGGAGGAGGGAGACCCGCTCGACCAATGGGAATTCAGAAAGGCGGTGGCGTCATTAGTTACCAGGTGGACAACAACAACAGTTGAAGTAGAAATAAGTGTAGCAACCGAACGGGCAGGAGAGCCTCCGGAGAGGCCGAGTAGACCTCAGTGTTCAACAGATTAAACACAAACGCACACACACACACACACACACACACACACACACACACACACACACACACACACACACACACACACACACACACACACACACACACACACACACACACACACACAATAAGAATATAAAATATATACATAGTATACTAATAATAATAATAATAATAATACATTTAATTTAGAGGCGCCTTTCAAGACACCCAAGGTCACCTTACAGAGCATATAGTCATCATACATTTTTTAAAAAACTAGACATTGTGGAAAAAATAAATAAATAAACATAAGCAATAAGAAATAAATAAAACAAAAACAAGACAAAACAAAACAAAAAAACAATCAAAACAGTGATCAGTTAGACGTTGTGTGCGAGTTTGAACAGGTGAGTTTTGAGTGACTTGAAGGTTGTAGGCCTAATGGTGTCTGACTGTTTTATGTGTGGGGGGAGGGAGTTCCCTGGGTGCTGAACAGCTGAATGACCGGGCACCCATTGTAGTGAGTCGTGATGTGGGGATACATAGTAGTCCAGCAGAGGTTGAGCGGAGGGAGCGGGAGGGAGTGTATTCTTGGAGGAGGTCGCAGAGATAACTGGGGGCTAGGTTATGGAGAGCTTTGTAGGTGAGGAGTAGGGTTTTGTATTGGATGCGGTAGTGTACTGGGAGCCAGTGAAGTTGAATGAGGACAGGGGTGATGTGGTCAGATGATTTGGTGCGGGTGATGATCCGGGCGGCTGAGTTCTGAATGATCTGGCCTAAAAAAAAAAAAAGTTTGGTTCCTGTTGGTTGTCAGTTGAGGTCATGGGTAGGTAGGGAATTTATTTTATTTTTCAGCGGCAGCGGATGATAGGTAGGTTGTTTTCATTTAAAAACGAGAAAATTCGCTCATCCTTGTACAGAATGAAGAGGTGCTGTACCAAAACGTAATTATAGAGGTGCTGTCAGGCGCGTCGTTAGCAATTGAAAACATCCGGGGCTTTAGCCCGGGGGGGAGCACCGTCCTGACTCCTGCGTGCTACGGTATCTTAATTAATTAAATAATTAATTAATTAATGTATCGATTAATTAATTAAGGGCGCCCCCAACACATAGGTCGCCTATGCCGAGCGCCAGGGCAAAAATAAGACATTAGAATAGCCTATATAGCCTGCGTGCACCTACCCGATGTCAAGAAGCCATCGCTGCTCCGACGGACCTTTCTCCCCCAGCCAGGCAACGCCAAGTAAGTAGTGGTCTGCTTTATGTTTCATTTTTAAGTTATTACTTATTGTCAGTGTAGGTTTAATGTTACAGATAAAAACATGCTTTATATTTAGTCAGCATTTCAGAGTTCTAATGTTTTCCCGGAATATGCATTCCTAAACTGTTCACGTCAAGTTCTCTTTAAGATCGCATGAGATGATATGTGCTATCGCGCGACCTGTAACCAGGAAGTAAACACTCGCTTGCATGAAATGATATGCGCTATCGCGCGACGTGTAACCAGGATGTAGATTTAAATAATGAAAAAATAATCTTCCCAGACTGTTTCTGTTACTTGCTTATGCTGTATGCAAGTTGTTTAAGAAGCGTATCTCCATATAAATCTGAGCTGTACATGAATCTGTTAATGAAGTCTCATTTCGACTCCTTCCTCCACTTCACTATTCATGTTCTGTTGCTTGCAGTTAACTACAGCCGCCCTTCCTGGGTAACACCACCACCAATCCCTGGTCATCCATTGAAGCCATCTCTCTCACTCTGCACAGTCACACTGTTGCCGCTTCATTCTCATTGTCTCATAATCTCATTATTATGGCTGCTGTGGATGCTTTAAAAAATAAACATTTTTAAGGTAAAATCAAACCAGTGGGATGTTAGAGTGAAAACCTCCAAAGCAATGTATTAAAAATTGAAAGACAGTCCTATGTGAAGTTTCTTTTTTGGGGATTTTCAAAATGAGGTACCAGAATGGATTGTCAACCCACTGTTTCTCAACCCTCTCCGATTATTACTATGAGTAGTAGTATTGCATGCATACAGTAGGCCTACTCACATCAGCGCCACAGTAAGCCTATAGAGGCTGCAACCATTTGCTTCTCAAAAGATTGTAGTGTTTTAGAATGAACAACCACTAGAGAGACAAGACAAGACTAATTTTGATTGACAAGTTGGCTAGATTTATATATCTATTTATATTATTTTTTTATTTATAAGAATGAAAGAAAATTGTGTAATGAAAGAATAAAACAATGATTGATGCATTTTTGTTTGAATAACATCTTGCTCCCGCGGCCAGTGCCAGCGCCGGCATTGCAAGGGGAGGGATATTACGTACATTTGCAGGAGGCGGGATAAGTGCGGCCGCTGTCACTCAGGTTTGTTTTGGTTTGACGCAGACAGCATGGAGGCAGAACAGACCGCAGAAGTCAACGCGATCGTCTTCAATGTTGCTGCAACGATGCAGCATATATTCAGAAGAGCAGCCAGTACTTACGTGTATGAAAGCAGCTATATATATATATATATATATATATATATGTATATATATACATATTTTAATTTTATTTTTTTACGGCAGAGATCCGGGGCTGATCCCAAAAGATCCGGGGCTATAGCCCCGAATGCCAAGGTCTAACGACGCGCCTGGGTGCTGTACCAAAACGTAATTACATTAAAAAAAAAAAATTTTTTTTTTTTTTAGAAAACTCATAAAATAATTTGGGTCGCGCATAAATTGACAGGGTCGGTCGGAAACCGGAACCAAACAAATTTTTTGCAGTCTGTTGATGAGTTTGGTGGGGAGTCCGGTGAGGAGGGCGTTGCAGTAGTCTATGCGATATATGCTATACTGTTTATATACATGTGTAAATATAGAGTATGTCGGTGGACATATAGGGTCTCTCCATGTGTTCTGGTCTACCGTTGTGACAGGGTCATGGTGCTGAGATCAGCAGGACCGCAGCGCCCCCGTGTGGCCGCCCAGTGAACCGCGGGTTGCTGACCGCAGCTGCCTTTGGGTGAATCATGAATATGATAGTAGGAAAACAACGCCCTCAAAGGTAAATGGCCTGTCATAACCGAAAGTACAGGACAGTAGTAAAAACAGACGCAAAACTATGTAAAGATCAAAAACATGTGAGCAACAAACAACACAAGTCAAGGTTATTAAGTAATGAAATAAAACTCAGTATCTCCGGTGATGCGCTCGAGGTGTGGGTGTGTCCTTAGCGCTGCGGGGCGGGGGGCGTTATCAACACAGTGAGAGCCGACTGTTCTGGGAGCCGTTGAATGAACCGGCAAAACTGAAAGAGAAAGTAACCGAGTGACGCAGTAAACCCGCTCAGACCTGCTCCGCTCCTGGTTCCCGGTCAGACCAGGCAGTGGGCATTTTAGGCACGGGCAGCCACCCGGGCGCCAGGAGTGGTCAAAAATAATAATCATCCGCGACGCGAAGCGGTTTTCTATGAAGTAGCCTACCATAACATTGTGTGGGAAATTGGCATATTGGCACCCCCTCTGGCTGAAGGCGCACCGCTGAAAAGGTGCCGTGCACAGACGGACTGAAACTCCCACTGAAGTGGCGTAGGGTCATGATACCACCTCTCCTGGTCCCGGATGAGGTCATCCTTCGGAGGCTGACACGATGCTGAGCAGCGCGGCGGTGCTAGGGTTAAGGCTAGATTCCACCGGAGGCGTACGCGCCGCGGGACGGCTGCGCCGCGGTCACGCTGCTGATCGCTTCCACTATAATCAATGAGACCATTTCCACCGGGAGCTCCGCGGAACGTTTCAGCAGCGTCCCAGGAGCGGCGTGCCGCGCCGCGGCGCTATCTTTCCGTCCAATTCAATTTTTGCCGCGAGCCGCTGCTAAACCGCGTCAATTTCGACAGAGCATGTCGAGCCGGGCAGGAAGTGAAAAGTAAAAGCCATAGAGCATCCGGTCAATTTTCAAAATAAAACACAATACTCAGCTCATGTAACTTCACATCAACATTATTACGTCATGACCGGTGGGTCTCAGAGGGTCGGCAACATCGACGACGAGAGACTCATTGTCGAAGTTCAGCAACATTAAGTTATTTATGTACCAAATCATCCTTTTTATAAGGAAAATGTCAGAAAGGACAAAGCGTGGCATTTAATTGCAATAGTTTTGGGAGTGGAAGGTGAGTACATTAGGTTTAGAATTATCGCGTGATCTCGTGATCTCGCGTGAATACTGTCTGGCTGGCTGGCTCGCAAGGCAGCGCTACGCTGCCGTTCGCGCCCGGTAGGAATGGACGCAGGGCAGAGGACGCAGCCGTTCCGCGGCGCGTACGCGTCCGGTGGGATCCCGGTGATAGGGTTAGGGTCAGGGTTAGGTTTAGGGTTAGGGCTACATGTGTCATCATTATTTACTGTGTCCAGACTTTATATTTCACTGACGATACCCGTCATGGCCAGTAGATGGAGCCAGATCTCCTTAGATTCCTTCGTCTCCGACTAAGTGCTCTAAAAGGTTGAGAATGATCGGGCCCAAGGCAGGGTACGTACAGACCACTTTCCAGAGAGATTGATAGAGTGACGTCCTTCTTCTTTTGGATAGTTATTCCCATCTCTGATTGGCTGACGTTTCACGAAAGTAGGCTATTTTATTTCATCAACCAAGTCCCTGATATAAAATTACTGGGCCGGTGGAATGCAGACATCCTTGAGAAAGTCACAACGAATCTCTAACTAGATGATTATTCTGTCAACTGGACACCGCGATAGCACAGTACTGGATTGGATTCTCCTGTCTTTTTTATACAGATTTTGTTTTTCTCCTCTTTACGAGGATAGGATTTGCGAGTCTCGTTTGTTTTTGTCCTCGCTTCGTGTATTTAGTGAACGATCATCTATAATCCATCTGTAAATACGGCATGCTTACGGAAGTCAATTCCCTTTAGAATGTCTCTGCATGAGTAAAACATATTTTAGTACACCTTTGGATTAGGTGATTGCTCCCCTGTCATCCCAATATCAAATTGGTCATTACAATAATAACCTTGATTGCTGAGGAGCAATAGGAATCAGATCACAAACCAGGTCAATTTTGTTATAAATGACTTTTAGCCTCAGAGTGTTTTTAGTGAGTTGTGGGCCTAGAGGTAGTGTGCATACTTTCAAACTATTATTTGATACAATTCTATTCACTTCTATTATTCTTCTCGAGTCAATCCAATTAGTAGATCCCTTAATCACAGTCACAGCCTCAAAGGGCTACTCTACTCTACTGTCTGCATTCAATTAAATTCTATTCTATTCTACTCAGCACTCCTCTTCTCTAGAGTCCTGTACCGTAGACGTTCCTCTATCTCTGTGGTTCGTGTCTGTTTCTTTATATTTGACAGGAGGATGCTGTTGAAGTTGCGGGCGATCCTGCAGTATGGCTCTCAGCCTCTCCACAACGCTGTGGTCAAACAGAGGAGCTCCTTCAGTGAGACTCATTGCTCCTAAATGCACCACTGAGCGCCACAGGAAGTCATTCCTGCCTGTGGCCATTCAACTCTAGAACTCCTCCCTCTGATAATCTGACAAAGGACTGTTTAAAACAAACAAGCTATCATTTATTTATTCATTCACTCTTAATTTTCATTGCTGTTTGCACATAAAACAGAATGTTAATATTGTATTGTTAATTTGTGAATATAACCCACTATGGCATGAACATTTCACTTTGAGGTTTTCTAACGTTAATATGAGTTCCGGTAGCCTGCCTATGGTCCCCCAGTAGCTAGGAATGGCGTTAGGTGTGAAAAGAGCACCAGGTATTCTGCTCCGCCTTTGAAATATGAAAGCTCAGACGCCCCGATTTAGAATGTGGCCCCAAATGTCGTCCGAAGGGGCCAAGTTACCTCCCCTTCCTCTGCCTTAACCGCCCAGAGAATGTAGCCCACCAATGAGACAATGAGCTACGACCGTGCGAGCGCCACATGTGTGTGTGTGTGTGTGTGTGTGTGTGTGTGTGTGTGTGTGTGTGTGTGTGTGTGTGTGTGTGTGTGATTACACACTGTAGCGCACTTCTTTGTTATTTGGATAACCGTTCTGCTGTTGGTGTTGTGGCGCGTAACACGTCGGTTCTCTGACGTCTCTGGTCTTTCCACCATGAGACTCGTAGTGGGGGTTATCTCAGCCCTGGTTGAGAAGGAATTGGGGGAAAGGAACTTTGGCTTTGACTCCCTCAAGTGCATGAACCGCGACATGGAGGAGAAAGGGATCGTCTCCCCCCGGAGCCGCCTTGCCCGCTGCCGAGGCAGCCTGGTGCCTCGGCAGCGGGCAGCGGGGCTCCGGCGGGAGACGATCCCTTTCTCCTCCACGTCGCGGCTCAGTCTACTTCAGATTGATGTGGAATTGGAAGAACCAGAGACGTCGGAGAACAAACGACAAACCACACAGTCGTGGCCGTATTCTGTAAATATTCTAGAACACTCCAGGTGCTCCGGCGGGAGTCCTGGAGCTCGATATCTAAATAATATCATACAATATATGGATATCTATATCATATAATATTAATTATCAAGGCCAAAAGCTGTGTGCGCCTCCAGACCATATTATGACTTTCAAACGACAGCGTCGGGTTCTCCGACGTCTCTACTTCTTCCACGTCCACATCAATCTGAAGTGGACTGAACCACGACGTGGAGGAGAAAGGGATTGGTGCCCAAGATTGTCTCCTGCCGGAGCCCCCACCATCGGGGACAGCGAGCCCCAGAGGACCACCTGGATCTACCAGCGGACTCTCCCCCCCTGACCTGCTCTTACCTGTGGGGGGCCGGTCTACACCGCAGCCTGGGGGCCTAATCTCAGCCTCTCCCTTCCACAGATTCCCCCTGCTTTTTTATTTTATTTTCTATTTTAATCTCCTTAACCCCTTCCTCCCCCATTTAATTTACATTGACTACTTTTAATTTCATTTCATTACTTTTTCTCTCCTCTGTTATCTTGCTTTTATATCTCCAGGGGGTCACCATGTTCCATGAGTCCAATTTCGATCTCTCCTTCCCAACAGACACAGACACCGACACAGACCTGGACACACACATACACACTACACAAGCACACGCACACACACACCCACAGCAAGATTTCCCTCCACTCCCCCACATCACCAAAACATATTTCAAAATCACACAAGCAGTCCATCGCCGCAACGTGGTGACACACGGCAGTACCACCAACCCCCCCCAGGGGGAGTGAGCAGACAGGTGAGCAGGCTGGCCCAGGTCGTTAACCTGCAGGCCCTAATCAGGCCCCCCCCAACAGGGTCCAGCAGAGCACGGACCGCTGGCTTCAGCAGAACCTGCTCATTTTAAACAGACATTATTTTACTGTTCTAACCCCCTCCTCCCTCCAGGCTTCCCGTTTGGGGGGGGGCTTTGGACGTGGCGGCCAGGGGGGGGCACGTACCCGGTACGAGCACCGGTTCCGGCCCCCCACCCTCCCCCAGACCCGCACCCTCCTCACCTCCTCACCCTGACCTCTCCTCCCCCCCCCCCCCACCAAACCATTCCTCGTACCCGACCCCCCCTCCCGAGCCACCGTATGAGAGGCCGTCCCCTGGAGCCCCCTAGAGCCCCTTGGGTGAGGAGCCCCCCCCCCCCCCCAGGGCCAAACCTACACCTTTGGCCCCCTGTGGCTCTGGGCCGACCCCCCCCCCCCCCCCCCCCCCCCCGTAGTGATCATCGGTGACCCCCCCCTGAGTCGGGCCCCTCCCCACACACACACAGACGTCCAGATGGAGAGTTATCCCGGTGCCGATGACCAACACATCACACAGGTCTGAGATAGAACCCCCCCCAAGTCACACACCCTGATGGAGGTGCTCTCTCTGGGGTCCACCAGAGGGACGACCTGCTGGAGGGGGCAACGGGCTCTCTCCAGGCCCCGCACCGCTAAACCGTGGGAGAATACCCGCAGGCCTCCATCTAGGTCGCCATCGTTCATCCCTCACATCATTTAGCTGCAGCCCATCAGAGCCTATTAACACGACTCAATGCATCCATCACTACAAAATACAACACAACTCACAACGACATGCGGTGGACAGCAGACACTGCATCACACACACTACTACAGCGGCTGGATCAGTTCAACTAGGGGCGGGGGCTAAGCCCCAACAGGGACCCCCCCCCCGTTCCCAGGAATCTAATACCCTGAACCTATCCACCGTCCTCCATCTTATAGAATACCACCTCAACCCCATCTCCCGGAAACACCCCGGCATAAAGTGGGAGGGGTTATCTCCTCTGAGCCATAGAATGGGAGGGGTTATCTCCTCTGAGCAATAGAGTGGGAGGGGTTATCTCCTCTGAGCCATAAAGTGGGAGGGGTTATCTCCCCTGAGCCATAAAGGGGGAGGGGTTATCTCCTCTGAGCCATAAAGTGGGAGGGGTTATCTCCTCTGAGCCATAAAGGGGGAGGGGTTATCTCCACTGAGTCATAAAGTGGGAGAGGTTATCTCCTCTGAGCCATAAAGTGGGAGGGTTTATCTCCTCTGAGCCATAAAGTGGGAGGGGTTATCTCAACTGAGCCATAGAATGGGAGGGGTTATCTCCACTGAGCCATAAAGTGGGAGGGGTCATCTCCTCTGAGCCATAAAGTGGGAGGGGTTATCTCCTCTGAGTCATAAAGTGGGAGGGGCTATCTCCTCTGAGCCATGAAGCGGGAGGGGTTATCTCCTCTGAGCCATAAAGTGGGAGGGGTTATCTCCTCTGAGCCATAAAGTGGGAGGTGTTATCTCCTCTGAGCCATAAAGTGGGAGGGGTTATCTAAACTGAGCCATAGAATGGGAGGGGTTATCTCCTCTGAGTCATAAAGTGGGAGGGGTTATCTCCTCTGAGCCATAAAGTGGGAGGGGTTATCTCCTCTGAGCCATAGCTGCTCATTTTAAAATGGGACGTCTTTATGAGATCTTATTTTGTGGTATTGTTGTCGCTCATGAACGCTTCAAATTTGCATATCATTGCGGCTCTGGCCAAGGCGACTCTTGACCAATAGTCTATGAATGGAGTTTGTTTATTATTTCTAAGTCATTAGTACTGATATCAAATAAATCCCGTGGTCGTCTGAAAGAGAAAGTGACTCTTTCCTCCGCGTGGGTTCAGACGAGGTGACGCGGGCTGGATATCGGTTTACTAGACTGAACATTTATCAATTACTGCTGAAGTCTAATGTGACAGGATATATACACACTGTAGGTCCTCTTGTACCAGGAAACTACGTAGATGTGGTCTGTGTTTGCGTGTGTGTGTCTGGGAGAGAGAGAGAGAGAGAGCGAGAGAGAGAGTGTGTGTGTGTGTGTGTGTGCAGTGTAGGTATGTTTGTTTTGTGCCAGAGGAGTCAAAGGAAAGTAAAAGTCAGAGAGACTCCTTGTCTACTGCGTCCTGATATCAGATGTTTCATGCTGACAGACAAACACACACACACACACACACACACACACACACACACACACACACACACACACACACACACACACACACACACACACACACACACACACACACACACACACACACACACACACACGATTTAAGAGGTGAAGTTTGTGCGTAACCATGGACACCGTGGGCAGTGAGGCTCTCGTATCTCTGGAATCTCCCGCCAGTTAATAAATGTTTTTGTGAATGTGTATGTATCACATTGCTTCTCAGTTTTTTAATCTTTATATAATATTTCTGTATTATTAATTTCAGTATTTTTTAATTCAATTTCATATTAGTTTAAAATCAATTAGAGTATCTACTTGTCAATTTAATCTTAAGGATTAACCTATAACCTAACAACCTTTAATAATAAACCTAACCTCTTAACAAAGTATATGTATACTGTATACAGTATATATAATGATGTATAATGCAATATTATATATGTCTATAATACAAATTACAAAAACAAATAGTGATTGTTGTCATACGCCAGTAGTTTCTGCCCTACTGAAACTTAGGGTCACCGCACGCTACTGACTAAGGGGGGTACGATAGGACCAATCAGCACTCAGGGAAGTACGATAGGACCAATCAGCATTAAGGGAGATACGATAGAAACTCGTATGTTCCGACGCAGCTGAGAACTTATAGAAAGGTCTGTCTGCAGCATCACATGACCACAGAGAGGTCTGTATCATCACATGACCACAGAGAGGTCTGCAGCATCACATGACCACAGAGAGGTCTGTAGCATCACATGACCACAGAGAGGTCTGCAGCATCACATGACCACAGAGACGTCTGCAGCATCACATGACCACAGAGAGGTCTGTAGCATCACATGACCACAGAGAGGTGCTGTGACACAAAACACATAGTCTTGGATAAAGTGGAGAACATTCCTTTAAGCCTGTAAAATGTGCGCTGAAAAGTTAGAGTCTCCCACAACATAAAATAAGCAGACTGGAATTGGGAGTTGGAAACTTTATTGACAGCAAAAAGAAAAAAACAGCTTGTAATATGTAAATTATAAATCCCACAAGACCAGTGTATTCCAGCAACACTAAAATATTTAAGACTGATGTGATAATGATTATTTTATATATATATATCTATATTTATATAGATATATATATAGTATTAAAGTAGGATTAATTAGGGACAAGGACAGTCTGAATCAACGGTCTGGATTACGGCCCCTTAATAATCCTAATAATATCATATTAAACATCTCAAACATTATAAACCCACGCGTCAAACCAACGTTATGCGGTGAGCAACCGCATCCTAACTAAGATGGCCGCTCATGAGGGAGATCATGTTGCCATGGTTTCAAAGCATCGGTTACAGATTGGCGAGTCAACCAATGACTCAACAAATTATCAAATGCACAACTTAATGGAATATGACAGTGCTTTTAGTCGGTAATAATCACTTTGTTATACTGCAATAAGAGTAGATAATGATTTTTTTATTTAAGCTTTCTTAGGGATTAATTGTTGTTTTCCAGATCAAAGTGAGTCAGAGTGTTGTCGTTGAGTCTGAGGCGATCTGAGCCCCACGCCTGATGGTCAGGATTATGAATGATGATCAATCCTCCAACGAGAAGCCTCTTCATCATTCAGCTCTAAACACCAAGGGAGCACAGGTCAGCTTCAACCATCTATCAGCACCTCACTGCTCACTACCTCATCATGAGCCCACCACATGATAGGGCTTGTACCGTTGGACTCCTTGGAGCCTCTTTCATATGGCAGATCGTTTGTGTAGATAGCATGAGGTTATAGAGATTGTTGAAGCATTACTGTTAGCGTTTAGCTTCTACCTTATGTGAGTAAACCACATAAGAAGCAGCTAGCCTCTAGCATATAAACAGGGTCCCCACACACAAACACCCGGTACATAACAATCACATTTCAAATCCATACATCTTTTTAGGGTTAAAAACCAAGTTGCGACCAAACTAATACTAATACAATATAACTATCACTGATGAATACTGTTATAATATTACTATCAGTGATGAATACTATTATAATATTACTGTCACTGATGAATACTATTACAAAATTGCTATCACAGATGAATACATTTCCAAATTTTATTATCACTGATGAATACTATCACAATATTACTATCACTGTGATGAAGCACAAAATATGTTACTGTGATGAAGTACTATCTATATGACTGTAATGAAGTACTATTGATGTTACTGGGATGAAGTACTATATATATTCCTCTCATGAAGTACTGCAGTAATGTACTGTGAAGACATTAGCCCCCTCCCACCCATCCTCCAAAGAGTTGTGATGTCACAGAATACTGACCTTGGGGTCAGGGGTCGGGGCCAGAAGATGTTTCTGTCCCTCAGGGTTCTCAGAGCTGGTGTCAGAACCTGGCAAGAAGCAGACGGTGAGGAGCTGAACGGATCTACAGAGCTAGATGTATCTAGATCTATAGAGCTAGGTGTATCTAGATCTACAGCGCTAGGTGTATCTAGATCTACAGAGCTAGGTGTATCTAGATCTACAGAGCTAGGTGTATCTAGATCTACAGAGCTAGGTGTATCTAGATCCATAGAGCTAGGTGTATCTAGATCTGCAGAGCTAGGTGTATCTAGATCTACAGAGCTAGGTGTATCTAGATCTATAGAGCTAGATGTATCTAGATCTACAGAGCTAGGTGTATCTAGATCTACAGAGCTAGGTGTATCTACATCTACAGAGCTAGGTGTATCTAGATCTACAGAGCTAGGTGTATCTAGATCTACAGAGCTAGGTGTATCTAGATCTATAGAGCTAGATGTATCTAGATCTACAGAGCTTGGTGTATCTAGATCCAGTGGTGTAGTCTACGTGATACGCAGGTATACGCCGTATAACCACTAGGAACGCACCAGGATTTGCGTATACCCACTTAAAAATGTGCACGGATACGTATCAATCGTCTTGTGACAGATCTTTCACTTCTGTGTTTATTTTTCGGAAATATCGGTTGGGTATAACTGCAATAAAATACTTTAAGCAGGGGAAGTTATCTCCTACATTCACCATTCATAAAATTCCCGCTGCGCGCTCGCGCTCTGCCCTGTCTCTGTTACGAAGCGCGAAGCTGCCCCTGCATCTCTGCACGTTAGTTGGCGGGCCAAGCCCCTCCTTCTCGCGTGTGCGTGTGTGTGCGTGTGTGTGCGTGTGTGTGCGTGTGTGTGTGTGTGTGTCCAGTCCTCCCGTATTAATGTGTAAACCACATAATAAGTAGTCAACAGAAGACAATGTTTTAATCCCACTTTATATCTCCTTGTTACTTTTAGATGAGAACCCCTGGCCAGCCTTTCAGACTGGGTGTCAGGCTAGGGAATTTAAAAACAGGCATCCTTGGTTAGAGTGGAGGGAAAAAAAGTTAGCTAAATGTCAGCCAACATACAGTTGGTATGCACAATTGAAATTCATAATGTTAATCACTATGCAAATGAGAGTATAGCTAATTCATGGTCATTTTTAAGGTGCAGTAATTTCACACTTTTACACAATTCAATTACTGTATGGTATGTTAGATAACAACAGTAAGAGCTCAAATTAGAGCGAAACATTAGTCTCCTGTCATCTCCTTCTCATGCACTGGTTAGCCATGGATGTAAACAGTTCATTAAATTATTTTGAGTAGATTTTGTCCTTGTTTAGCATGTGCTATTGCTACTATAGATATACAAAGGACAACTTGTCATTTTTGTGTTCTATTTGTTCAGACTGTTATTAAAACTGGTTCTTTCCATGATTGTTGATAATCGTTATACTCTTAAATCAGCGGGTTGTAGACCCCTGTGTTGGTGAGTGTGGTGCGACACCCCATAAGCGCCACACACGTACACGTACCGGTCGGACGGGTTTGTACGAGGCTGGGAGGGAATCATCACAGTATACCCACTACAATAAAATAGACTACACCACTGTCTAGATCTATAGAGCTAGGTGTATCAAGATCTACAGAGCTAGGTGTATCTAGATCTACAGAGCTAGATGTATCTAGATCTACAGAGCTAGGTGTATCTAGATCTACAGAGCTAGGTGTATCGAGATCTACAGAGCTAGATGTATCTAGATCTACAGAGCTAGGTGTATCTAGATCTACAGAGCTAGGTGTATCTAGATCTACAGAGCTAGGTGTATCTAGATCTACAGAGCTAGGTGTATCTAGATCTACAGAGCTGTATAGTCCACAGACCAGTCACCATGGTAACCGTGTTGGTAGTATTGTTAATCATGAGAGCAGAACTGCAGTAAAAACACACGTTACTCACCAGCTGCTGGACGTTTGGCTGAACCTAAGGATCAGGAGAAATGATCAGTGTGTGACGGTGGTGAACATCCTCATGTTGTCTACTTTCATATTCTTAATGCCTCAACATCACTGGGGCCTGGACCTTAGAGGAGGTTCTTCCTCCAGTGATGGAGAGGTTTCTACCACCAGACCGCTAGAGTATCACGACGACCAATCAGAGTCCAGGAAGGGACGCAGCGAGGGGGCAGGAAGTAGGGGCAGCTGGGGGTCAGGGGTCAGCTCACTCACCGTTCCTCTTCCTGTACCAACAGACTCCCGCCAGGACCAGAGCTCCAACCAGGAGGAGGGCCCCCGCCACAGAGCCAGCGGCGAGGAAGGGCCCCGGGAGACCTTCAGGGGAATCAAGAGCAGGAGGTCAGGAGGAGGGCCCCAAGGAGGTGGAGCAGGGGTGGAGGTGGAGGGGAGGTGGAGGTAAGGTCCGGTGGAGGTGGAGGTGAGGTGAGGGGGAGGTGGAGGTGAGGTGAGGTGAGGTGGAGGTGAGGTGGAGGTGAGGTGGAAGTGAGGTGGAGGTGAGGTGAGGTGGAGGTGAGGTGGAGGTGAGGTGGAGGTGAGGTGAGGTGGAGGTGAGGTGTGTCCCCTACCTCCGTCCCTCCCAGTCTTCCCCCAGTTGGTCCTGATGAGGGCGGGGTCCAGGGGGGTGGGGATGTCCTCGATGCCTTTCAGCTGGACCACACACTCGTACCTCCCCCAGTCCTCCTGTGGGACGGCCGTGAGGTCCAGGTCCACGCTGACCTGGAAGGTCCCGTCGTGGTTGGGGAGGACCTCCCCGGGGTCCACCTGCTCATGGAGCTCCTGGCCGTCTCTCCTCCAGAACACCACCACCCTGTCAGGGTAGAAGCCTGTAGCATGGCACACCACTGGGGAGGAGGGGCTCCTCTGGAGCAGAGACACCCGCGGACGCTCTGGAGAGAGGGGGGGGGTGGGGGGAGAGAGTGGGGGGAGGGAGAGGGGGAGGGGGGAGGGAGAGAGAGAGAGACAGAGACAGAGACAGACAGAGAGAGAGTCCGGTCGTCTGTCTGTCGTTTCTTTCTACAACCGACATAGAGCCCCCCCCCCCCTCCCCCCCCTCAACCAAAACCAAGGGAGGAGGTCCCAGAATAATATCAGAAAAACATTTGTTGCTCTATTTTTAATTTCTGATTAATATCTTATTATTCTTAAGGCACTGATGGAAGCATTAATCACTAATAAAACAAGAAATCATCGGCTGAACACACGAGAACATTCAGTTGGATCCACTGAGTTGTTTATTGCAATTATGCTTCACTAACAAATGAGACAGAAAAATAGTCCCTTACATGAACACAATAAACACAAGGACTAAAACAATAGAAGCAGCAGACTTTACAAATCATCAACAGGTGTGCACGTATCTTTAATAACTGAACATGTTCTGCAGCCACTTGGTTCCAAACAGAACACAAAAAAATCAAGATTCAGCCTAAAGTAATTTACAACATGCAACATTATCCCATAGACCACTTGGTTATTAAGAATAAAACATAAAATCTGCTTTAAATCAGGTTGTAAATCAGGATTATGACAACAATTATGATATAAGAGCCCTTAAGACCAAAACTGGTGAAGTCTGCAAATATACAAAGATGAACCATCAATAGGTATTTTATATACATTACAAATAATAAATGTGCTTATCTAACTATGGGAGATCTTAAAAGTATTTTCATGGTTTATCATGCTATACTTTAAAGAACAGACAGACAGACAGACAGACAGACAAACAGACAGACAGACAGACAGACAGACAGACACAGACAGAGAGACAGACAGACAGACAGACAGACAGACACAATGTAATTGTGTGTAAACACAGACACTGAGTCATCAGTCCTCTCTGTGTGTGCGTGCGTGCTGCGTGCGTGCGTGCGTGCGTGCGTGCGTGTGCGTGTGTGCGTGTGTGTGTCCTCCTCCCCCGCGCCCGTTTTCTTTTTCTATAACCGACGCCGCCCCCCCCCCCCCCCCCTCTACCGCAGAGGGATCACAGAGACGCTGCCCCCCCCCCCCCCCCCCCCCCTCTACCGCGGAGGGATCACAGAGACGCTGCCCCCCCCTCTACCGCGGAGGGATCACAGAGACGCCCCCCCACACCCCTACCTCCACCCCCGGGAGGAGGTCCTCCTGGGTGAAGGAGGACCAGAAGGTGTGGAGGTGTGTCAGTGTGTCTGAGGACCCTCCTCCACCTGGGGACACTCTGTAGAAGGACAGAGAGCCAGCAGGCCGGTCCAGATACACTCCTACTCTGGTGGAGCCAGCGGGGTGGAGAGGGAGGACTGTCTTCATACCGTCGTACCGGGCATAGTAACCACCATCATAACAAACAAGACTCCAGGACTTGTTGTTCCCTCCAAGCCTGCTGTCATCACCCCCTCCTCTCCTTGTGATTCCTCTGTATGTCACTCCTATACCAACCCCTCCTTTCCACTCTACCTCCCAGTAACAGCGGCCAGTCAGAGCCTCTCTACCCAACACCTGGAGCAGGGAGTCAAATCTCTCTGGGTGATCCGGATACGACTGGTCCACAACCCGCGTCACCTTCCTGTTGTCCTCAGACAGAGAGAGTCGTCTGTGGGCCGTGTTGGGGTCCAGTGTGAGGTCACAGGCATCTGAGGGAGAACCAGACATGATGAGCTGCTGAACCGCTCTTCATCCTCATCATCATCACTAGTGCTGTTCTCCTGCGCTCTATGTACATATACATAGATATGAACACATACATACATATACATATGTACACATACATAGATACACACACCTCAACAACAACGTTATGAAAACAACAACAATATTATGAACAGATCAACAACAAACATCTCTCCTTGGATCCAGGCTGCTCTTCTTCTTTTTATTCTCTTTCAGACTCTTTATGTGATCGCTCTCTCTTCTTCTTCAGCCCCCCCCCCCCCCCCCCTCATCCCTCTCCCCCTCAGCCCCCCCCCCCCCTCATCCCTCTCCCCCTCAGCCCCTCCCCCCCTCATCCCTCTCCCCCTCAGCCCCTCCCCCTCAGCCCCTCCCCCTCACCCCCGCTTCCCCTCCCCCTCACTGCGCCCCTCAGCCCGGTCACACCCCTCCCCCTCAACCCCCCCCACAGCACCCTCAGCCCCTTCACCCCCCCTCCCCCCCACACCCCCCCCCCCCCCCCCCCCTCCCCCTCAGCCCGGTCGCCCCCCCTCCCCCCCCCCCCCTAGTCCTCCCCCTCAGCCCGGTCACCCCCCCCCCTAGTCCTCCCCCTCAGCCCGGTTGCCCCCCCCTCAATGTAACAATGTAATACCTGCTGGGTTTTATACAAGTAGTTTTAACTGTGATGGTCGACAGTATTAATATACGGAAGATACATGAGGTCAGCCATCATCTTCATTCCCAGTAGGATGTGACCTCACTTCCTGCTGTGTGGATGGACTTCCCGTCTCAATAGTGAGTGTGTGATGTGATGAATCAAACAGACACTTACACTTCTTTAAAGCTGGTTTCAGCCTCCACACTCCACCGTGCTCCACACTGGGGGGGAAACAAAGTGAGAGCAGCATGTTGAAACATTCACCTTCATCATCTGCCGTCTCATCACGTTCTACACAACATGAGTGACAGCTGCCTCTTCAAACCACTTCATCTAGCAGCATGAATCCTAGTAGGAGACTTTGTCCCTGAGTGGTGAGCTGTCCTTTCCATACCTGAGAGTGCCCAGTCTCCAGCGTGGATCCTCCAGTCCAGCAGAGAGCAGCGCAGCTCCAGAGTCTCCTGGGTGATTGTAGCTCAGGTCCAGCTTTCTCAGATGGGAGGGGTTGGAGCTCAGAGCTGAGGCCAGTGAAGCACAGCCTTCCTGTGTGACCAGGCAGCCAGACAAGCTACACACACACACACACACACACACACACACACACACACACACACACACACACACACACACACACACACACACACACACACACACACACGTGTAAAATCCTGTGTTTTTCCAGTCTGCCAACCACTTAGTGAAAGTCCTACTCCAAACACAGGTGGCGTTGCCTTGATGACGTAGAAGGTCCTTTTATGAAGCACTTCCTGGTCCATTGAAGGGACCATATTTGTGGATAAAGAATTAGCAATTAAGATAATGAGTACTGGATATTAGGGGGTTACAAAAAAATGTAAACGTTTACACGACCCCTACTTTTTCGTGTACACGGTTAACCGTTTCTTTATTAATTAATGGACCGCAGTCGCGCTATAGGGGGATTATTTGTTTATCGATGTGCGAGCAGAATGATCGCAAAAAATAACTTTTGTTTGACCGGTTGCCGTGGTTATCTCCACGTGGTTCATTTGCAGTTGCGGTGTTAATTAGGATGTTTTCAGCTTACTGTTACATTAAACTGTAATAAGAAAATCATGGATGTGGTCATCACAGGTACTGAGTTATAAGCCGAGTTATATAACCGTCCTCTGATGTGGAACTTGTGGTGTAACTGTTTGACCATTGAGTAAAACTGACCTGAGAGTTTCCAGTGTACAGTGTGGACTCCCCAGTCCAGCAGAGAGCAGCTTCACTCCTGAATCCTGCAGATCGTTGGAACTCACGTCCAGCTCTAGCAGACTAGAGGAGTTGGAGCTGAGAACTGAGGCCAGAGCTTCACAGCATCTCTCTGACAGATGACAGCCATTCAGCCTGCACACACATAACACAATATGTTAGGGACTGTGATTAGAATGACCCACATCTTTTACTTTAAACTTAATGGAGGCGGTGTGTAGCAACCAATAATGTTATAGTGGCCAATTAAGTAATAAATGCCAATAACATAAAAATGTAAATGTAATAAAGCCAATAACTTAATAACTTGCCAACAATGTAATAAAGTTGTTGAGCCAATAACGTTATAACTTTTTGCCAATAATGTTATAACTTATTACGTTATTGGCTGCTTACTATTATTATAACAGAACCCTAAGAGTAACGTATAAATCCAAATTCACTCTTTGCTCCTTTAAGGCATCCTCTGGAGGGGGGTATGAGGTTGGAGGGCTAACTGTTAGGTCAGATGCAATAATAAGGCTAAGTGTGACAAATTCTCTCCAGAAATTGAAAATAAAATAAAGAGATACCTAATTTATTGCATTATTGGCTCAGTTATTACATTTTCTTAATATTTTTTATACAAGGCCAACAACGTAATAACCAGCCAATAACGTAATAAATTATAACATTGTTGGCAAAAAGTTATAAAAGGTTTAATAAGATATGTTTGAACTACATTAGATCCTTAAATGTTAATTTAATAATCTGCGTAACTTTTACTTTTAACGTAATTAAGTTAATGTCTTCCATCTTTATTAGAAAAGTGGGTTAGTGGGTTTATTGTAATACATGTTATTAGTGAACCTACAGATATGTTTTGTTAGTTATAACTTATATATTCTACTATCAGGTATATTGTGTTGTGTATTGTCATACATTATTATAAGTAAACCTACAGTGATCTTTTGGAGGCTTTGATCACTGGCAGCAGCATCAGAAGACCCTCCTCTGAAGCTTTGTATTTCTTCAGGTCAAACACGTCCAGCTCCTCTTCTGATGTCAGTAAGATGAAGACCAGAGCTGACCACTGAGCAGGAGAGAGATCTGTTTCGAAGAGACTTCCTGATGTCAGGGACTGCTGGATCTCCTCCACTAGAGAACGGTCGTTCAGCTCATTCAGACAGTGAAACAGATTGATGCTTCTCTCTGGAGAGAGATTACCGTCTAACTTATGCTTGATGTAAGACACTGTTCCCTTGTTGGTCTGTGAGCTACTTCTTGTCTGTCCCAGCAGACCTCGTAGGAGAATCTGATTGGTCTCCAGAGAGAGGCCCAGGAGGAAGCGGAGGAACAAGTCCAGGTGTCCGTTCTCACTCTGTAAGGCCTTGTCCACAGCACTCTGGTAGAGGAGGAGTTCATCTTCACTGGAGTCTGGTGGTTCTTCTGAGAGCAGATTGACACCATTGTGGATGAAGGACCAAAAGACATAAAGAGCAGCCAGAAACTCCTGGAGGCTCAGATGGACAAAGCAGAACACCTTGTCCTGGTACAGCCCACACTCCTCTTTAAAGATCTGGGTGAACACTCCTGAGTACACTGAGGCTGCTCTGATATCAATGTCACACTCTACCAGGTCTGCCTCGTAGAAGATCAGGTTGCCTTTCTCCAGCTGGTTAAAAGCCAGTTTTCCCAGAGAAACAATGATCTCCCTGCTCTGTGGAGTCCAGTGTGTATCTGTTTCAGCTAACCGACGATACTTCCTGTCCCCCTGTATGGACTGAACCCTCAGGAAGTGGCTGTACATCTGAGTCACAGTCTTGGGCGTTTCTTCTCCTATCTGGGATGTTTTGAAGATGTCCTCCAGGACTGTAACAGTGATCCAACAGAATACTGGGATGTGACACATGATGTGGAGGCTTCGTGATTTCTTGACGTGGGTGATGATTGTGCTGGCCAGCGTCTCATCTTTGAATCTCTTCCTGAAGTAGTCCTCCTTCTGTTGGTCGGTGAACCCTCTCACCTCTGTCACCATGTCAACACAATGAGCAGGGATCTTATTGGCTGCCGCAGGGCGTGTGGTTATCCAGACGCAAGCAGAGGGAAGCAGGTGGCCCCTGATGAGGTTTGTCAGCAGAATGTCCACCGAGGTGGACTTTGTGACATCATTCCATATCTTGTTGTTCTGGAAGTCCAGAGGAAGTCGACACTCATCCAGTCCATCCAAGATGAAAACAACTTGGAACCCGTCGTATCTGCAGATTCCTGCTTCTTTGGTCTCAATAAAGAAGTGATTAAGAAGTTCCACCAAGCTAAATTGTTCTCCTTTCAGTAAATTCAGCTCTCTGAAAGTGAGGAGAAATGTAAAGTGTATGTCGTGGTTGGCTTGTTCTTCAGCCCAGTCCAGGATGAACTTGTGTGTTAAGATGGTTTTACCAATACCGGCCACTCCAGTTGTCATTATTGTCCTGATTGGTTGATCGTGTCCAGGTAAGGGTTTAAAGAGGTCGGCACATTTGATTGGTGTTCCTTCATTGGCTGGTTTCCTGGAAGCGGTTTCAATCAGTCTGACCTCATGTTCCTTGTTGACCTCTCCACTGCCTCTCTCTGTGATGAAGATCTCTGTGTAGAACTCATTCAGAGGTGTTGAATGACCTGCTTTAGCGATTCCCTCAAACACACACCAGAACTTCTTCCTCAAATGAGACTTGATTTTATGTTGGCACTCGACAGCAGCAGCTCCTAAATGGGAAAAAAAAACATTAGACATCAGTTAGTGGATGGTGGCATCAGTTGGAACATGTCAATATTTCCTGTTGAATAATCAATTTCATGATATTTAGTCGCTTCATTACTTGTGGTCAGAGAAGCTGGTTGTGACAAAGACTGCATGTTACAGATTCAAAATGTTCAGGAGTCTCATTTATAAAACTGTGCGTGGGATCGTTACTAATAGTGTACCCCAAAAGCCAAGTTTTGCGTGCGCCAAAAAATATTCAGATTTATAAAACCCTGCGTACGCACATCGTACGCAATCTTTGCTTTATAAATCACAGAGTGCCTACAAGTGTGCGCAGCTGAATCAGCTTCACGTTCCGCCCTGTACACGCCCCTTTTTAACCATAAATGGTCAATGCAAACGACCTCATGAATGCGGTCTGCATATAAAACAGACTCAGACGCAAGTATTATGTCTTGTCGGAAACAATGGCAGAAGTACTGAGAAAAGCAAAAGCGGTCACGGGATTGGGATCGCCAACAACAAAAAGCAGAGTGAGAGGCAACATGTTGCTGCAGCAGTGAACTCTGTCAGTAGCACGGAGCGCACAGTCCCAGAATTAAAAAAGAAGTGGTCTGACATAAAGTTACATATTTTTATGTAGCCTACCAATAAATCGTTATGGTCCCTAAAGACCCTCTCCCTCCGAATCCTGCCATTTGCATGGTCCGCCAGAAGTGCCATATGGTGCAGCATTACCACGGCGCTCACCTCTGCATTTATAGGGTTACGGTTATAAGACTGACGAGAACACCTTGGATAATCATTTTGTAATCACCCACGTAAAATGTTCTTGAACATAACCCCTTTTTAATGCCTGATTGTGTGTGGCTTAGTTTTCCACACTTGGGATTTAATTGGCATTTGATTATGTGTTTACAGTGTCACATAAAAATATTATGTTATTGACACATGTTGGACAGATGCTTTATTCCATGCAGTCGCGCCGTCAGTGGACAGTATGGAGTGACGGGATTAAATATAGAGATTTTTTTTTATTTATATTCTAAGGAGATGTTTCTGGAGTTATAGCTGAGAAATAACGCAGTTGACTTAAATTATTCTGATTACATAGATTTAACGCATGATACGGGTTGAAATTAAATTCATGAAGGGCGATGATAAAACATAATCGTTCTTCTCACTCTACAATTCTTCTGTCTGACTTCAGTTCACCACCAAACCATGCGTACGCATGAGTCAGAGTTTGCTTAGGGCTACGCACATTCTCCCGTCAAGTTGTTTTTTTTATAGATCACAACCTTGGCGTGGAAAGTCACGTACGCCAATTTCAGCCCCGTTTTGTGCGTACGCAACGGTTATAAATGAGACCCCAGGACTTTTCGTTTTTTCACAGCAATATGATGGGTCTAATGATAATACTAATGAATTGGTGTAAAATGAAATGCTGATATAGAAAGATAGTGTTGCATCTCTTCCACCGAGTTATTCTGCTGTTTATCTGCAGCTTATGTTTAATATTATTATTAATAATTATAATAATATAAATAATTACATTGAATAACATTTTATTTCAAGGCGCCTTTCATTTCACCCAAGGTCGCCTTACAATTCGTAAAACAATCTTGGGTCAAAAACAGCAAGAGCTGCATCGTCAACAGCATGATCAAAACAAGACATAAGACCCATGTAGGAGGAGGTACGAACAGCAGTGAGGAGACCCAGGTAGGAGGGGGTAAGAACAGTGAGGAGACCCAGGTAGGAGGGGGTAAGAACAGCAGTCAGGAGACCCAGGTAGGAGGGGGTAAGAACAGCAGTCAGGAGACCCAGGTAGGAGGGGGTAAGAACAGCAGTGAGGAGACCCAGGTAGGAGGGGGTAAGAACAGTGAGGAGACCCAGGTAGGAGGGGGTAAGAACAGTGAGGAGACCCAGGTAGGAGGGGGTAAGAACAGTGAGGAGACCCAGGTAGGAGGGGGTAAGAGCAATGAGGAGACCCAGGTAGGAGGGGGTAAGAACAGTGAGGAGACCCAGGTAGGAGGGGGTAAGAACAGTGAGGAGACCCAGGTAGGAGGGGGTAAGAACAGTGAGGAGACCCAGGTAGGAGGGGGTAAGAACAGCAGTCAAGAGACCCAGGTAGGAGGGGGTAAGAACAGTGAGGAGACCCAGGTAGGAGGGGGTAAGAACAGCAGTGAGGAGACCCAGGTAGGAGGGGGTAAGAACAGCAGTGAGGAGACCCAGGTAGGAGGGGGTAAGAACAGTGAGGAGACCCAGGTAGGAGGGGGTAAGAACAGTGAGGAGACCCAGGTAGGAGGGGGTAAGAACAGTGAGGAGACCCAGGTAGGAGGGGATAAGAACAGTGAGGAGACCCAGGTAGGAGGGGGTAAGAACAGTGAGGAGACCCAGGTAGGAGGGGGTAAGAACAGTGAGGAGACCCAGGTAAGAGAGGCTAAGAACAGCAGTGAGGAGACCCAGGTAGGAGGAAGTAAGAACAGTAGCCCAACGGGGATACGAGGGGAACCCCCAGTAGGGGGTCATTACAGCGAGAAGGCCAGTGGGAACACATGTGTTTTGAGGAGGGATTCAATGTTATCAGGGTGTCTCTTTCAGTTCAGCTAAGAGCCCCAGCACCCACGGTGCTGAGAGCCCTAGCACCCACGGTGCTGAGAGCCCTAGCACCCACGGTAATGAGGCGGGAGGTCGGGACGGTGAAGACCAGCTGAGGATGACGAAGGGAGCGGCAGGGCCTGTCCTCCTGGAGGAGGTCGGGGAGATAAGTGGGGGCCACGTTGTGGGGGGCTTTGTCGGTGAGCAGAAGGGTTTTAAGGTCAGTCCGGTGTTGGACAGGGAGCCAGTGTAGTCGGACGAGAATGGGGATGATGTGGTCGGGGGATTTGGTGCTGGTAATGATGTTTAACCCTGTAAGACCCAAATATAGAAAAACCTAAAAAAAATATATATTTGACCCTTCAAATGTTGTTGTAGGAGGCCTTTGATGCAGAAATGAAAGATTTTTCTTAAAAAAAATGTTTATGTACGTTTTTAGAGAAATGTTGTAATATTGCAACATTGGGCTTAGTTGGGAGCAGGATTTCTGTATTTGTACTCACGTTGTGTGAACAATTCAGAACAACTAAGGGCTCATTTGCAGGGTTGATTGCCTACTTAGCCCCATAACGGTATAAAACATTAATAATAATCACACATTAGTCATATTTTTATGAAGTCATTTATTAAAATTATTAAAAATATCAAACAAGATAAAACTCTTAAAAAGCGTGTTTTTTCCCTCTTTTTTTCTTTTCATGACATTGGTCATGAAGACTTTCATTGGTGGTGAAAGTCCCAAAAACAGTCCCTGTTGTCTAAAAAGCAAAGGCGAACATCACACTTTCTGCATTGCGTGTTGGTGTATCCTTTATTGCACTGACTGCAGCGTCCTCTCCCTGTCTTCCTTGGGAAATGGGCAACTAGGTCCATGCGTACATCCAATGGGAGGTGTGCACATCTCTTGGATGGCCTCTTCTCAGCATTCAGAGGGCTTCCTGATGTCACTGTCTGTGTTGCTGGGCTCCCTTTGCCTGAAGATGGCCGTCCTCTCTTTGGAGTTTGAAGTGTTGCGTTTACCAGGATAAGAGAGGATGCTAGCTGTGCCTGAAACTGTCTCCTGTTCATTGTCTCTTTGCTAGACACCTTGAGCGCTTTACGATCCCGCTTGTAGAGCAGCCAGGCATTGACCACAGCGAGGATGATGGTGTGCCAGAAGATGTACATGTACCAGCGACGGGATTTGATGGGGAACTTATATTTGGCTGTAAATGAGTTCAACAAATCCACACCTCCCATGTACTTGTTGTAGGCCCCAACAATGTAAGGCCTCTCAACTTCAATGAAGGTTTTGTTGGCTTTGTCCCAGCGTTGAATCTTCTGCACATGTTGAGGTCCAGCAAAGGATGACACAAGTGTGACGGCCCTGCTGTCATACCATTTGACAGCACAGATGTTGTGATTGCCCTCCACTCTGACGTCATAGCTTCCTCTCCCCTTTTTCTTCAAGCTCTTCTCGTCTTCAAGGTTACAGTTGGGTAGGTAGTTGGGTAGACGTAATTATCATCTGGACAGACCATGGGTGGTTGGTTTTCTTTGTCCACTTCTTTGCAGACATCTTCATCTGAGTCTTCATCACTCTCATCTGTGTCACTGATTTCAATCTCAACCTCACTCTCTCCATTTTGGACCAGGTCAATAACATCCTGCACCGTTTATCGCGGCTCTCTCCTTGCTGGTGGCATTCTGAAAATAAAATATCAATTGATTAACATGTATATATGTTTTATATATTGTAGTACATAACCTGAAGGAATAGATAGGGTGGTGGACCAAGTGCTCAGGGTAGAAATGTTTTCCAGGCAGACAATACTGTCTGCCTGGTAAGTCGCTTTGGACAAAAGCGTCTGCTAAATTCCCCAAATGTAAATATAAATGTAAATAGATTAATGGCTCTAATTATCATACTAAAAGGAAAACATGCATCCCCCCACTTACATCCACACCCCACATTCAGGAACATTCCTTTCCCCAGAACTGAATTGTTCCATGGACAAAGTCATGGAATTTTAGGTCAGGCTGATCAAATTAACTACATTTCTTAGAGATAAAACTTTTAAATCAGTCAAATTTGACCAGAACACAACACAAGGGTAGAATGTATACTATCCATGTATAAAGAAAATACTCTGTTTCAGGCAGTGGTGTAGTGGAGGGAACACAACCTGTTTGAGCCCACTGCAACAAGCCAGCTATTCTGACTACCACATTCACCCAGTGTTGTATAATTGCAACAATTATATAATAAGCTCTAGATGAAATTTGATGCATCTATTCCACAATAACTACATATGTACATGCTCTAGACATTATAATAACAACCAAAAAAAACATAAAAGACATTTTACTTACATGCATCTGATGAATCCAGTCCAATGAAAACAATAGAGGTTGTTCGAAGGAAACCTTGAGAGGTTGTGTGAGTTCATGGCCAGAAGGCCTGACTTATAAACAAATGTACGATCCAATAGCATTGTGAGACTGAACAATAGGACCCAATGACTATGTAAATGTGGTAAAAAAACAAGAAAAAAAAAGCCAGATTGTTTTTTAGGATGGTTAAAGGCAGTGCTTAATTTGAGGGGGAGCAAGGGGGAGCGCGCTCCGGAAGCTCTGACGTGCGCTCCGGAAGCTCTGACGTGCGCTCCGGAAGCTCTGACGTGCGCTCCGGAAGCTCTGGCGTGCGCTCCGGAAGCTCTGACGCGCGCTCCGGAAGCTCTGACGTGCGCTCCGCCAGCTCCGCCACGAGCAGTATAAAAAAAATGCGCTGCGTAGCGGTAATCAATGAAGTACGACATAACATTGCGTGGGGAATAGGCACTTTGGTGCCCCGTGCTGCAGGCGTACACCCGTGTATAGATGGAATGAAACCCTCACTGAAGTCCATAGGTTGACGATACAAACACCCCCCCCTGTCAACAATCGCTACGGCCCCCCCCCCCCCCCCCCGTCAACAATCGCTACGGACCCCCCCCACCCCCCCCCCCCGTCAACAATCGCTACGGACCCCCCCCCCCCCCCCCCCCCCGTCAACAATCGCCCCCCCCCCCGTCCTCAGCGCTCCGGGAGCTCCCACTGGACAAATTAAGCACTGGTTAAAGGTAACGTTGTAATTTTACAACAAGGGGTGCTACAGGGTTAACATTCTTTAACCTGAGACCCCCACCATTACCCTACACATCCGGATCAAACCATTTAATCTGATACCCCACAACAACCCTAAATACTGGATCAAACTATTTAACACCAAAGAGGAAAGATTGTCTCCATGTTGAAGTTTGAAGTCTCACATTATGTCATTTAGTCCGAAGAGAACAAATAATATTCTCCTACTGCTCATCAAAATGTGTATTTCTTCTCCGTTTTCAAAATAAGAGCCTCTTACCGCCCCACAGTTTGTCGGCCAGTTCCTCCTGGTTCATCTCCATCAGGCAGAGCTTTGTGATGTCCACCACTCCCTCTATGGCGCGCCTCCTCTGCTCCTCCTTCTTATCATCCACCTCCTCCTCCTCCTCCCTCTGACTCTCTGAGCATTGTGGGTAATCTGAGAAGAGATCCCTCCAGAGCTTCTTCAGCTCCTTGTCTAGAAAAGCGTGTGCGTTCTCCTCAGCCCTCTGGAACAGAACAAACATCAAGGAGAACTTTACTCTGAACTCACTGAGGACATCAGAAGCATCTGTCCTGGATTCACGTCCCGCTGGACAAGAGATGCTTTCTAATGTTCATGGAGAGCTGAAGTCAAACGTCTTGGTGGACATTTACACACCTTGATCAGCTCTGTTTGATGTTGCTGTAGAGACTGAGCACTGGTAACCTTTGACGTCATCTGGTGTCTTTGGGGAACACACCAACACACACACACACACACAATTATATTTCACCAGACTTGTAGATGTCAGTATCAGTTAGAGCTGGGACGATTAGTCGACGAAGTCGACTTCAAAAATTCGTTGACATGAATGATTTGCGTTGACGCGTCGCCTCCCCCCCCCCCCCCCCCCCAACTCTCACTCAAGTCGTGGCGGTAAATATGCACCAGAACGCTAGTCGGCCGCCAATCGTTTAAATTCATAACAATGGCGGCGGCAAGCAGTAGCGGGAGCACAGAGGGTGGTATAAAACTCGGCCAAAAGCCGAGCTCCGAGGGTTTGTTTACCAGCGTTGCTATGGTGACCGGTCTTGCGTGTTCCAACGGTTTATTAGGTATCTAATAATCTGTCTAATCATACTTCATTCACTGCCTCTTCCGTGGTCATTACAATATTATGAATAGACTTTGTCGGGTTCGGATTTTATACTCTGGTGAAAAGAGAACTTTCGTCATGTTATGTAGTTCTAGTCCAGCTGTTGACTGTCAAAATTCCACGATCGATCAACAAGTTCTAAGTAGTAAACACACACTACAAGTTGACAATTTAAATTACAGAAATCCTTTTCGAAATTGGGTCTCTGAGGTGGCAGTGCATTATTTTTCAGTTTGCACAATGAGAGAGGGAGGAAGGAGTAGAACAGTATTTTTATATTTGGTATATTCCTCCTGATTGACTTATTTTGTTCATTTGTTAGATACTACATATGGCATCAAAATGCACTACTTTGCACTTTGCACAATTTAAGTGCCGTGTTTGCACAATGTTATTGCACAAAAAAGTGGCATGTTAAAGAAATGTTTAATAAATGTTGATATTTTAACAACAAATGTTTTGATATCCATATTGTGTGAAAAGTTACATTGATGAAGCAATGTGAAATAAAAGGTGAAATAATCGGTAACTGAAAAAATAACCGTTAGATTAATGGTAAAATTAGTCGTTAATTACTCGACTAATCGAAAAAATAATCGTTTGGGACAGCACTAGTATCAGTAGAGACTGATAACAGCCAAGTGGTCTGTTTTCATCGTCTGTTTGAACCCCCTACCTCTCCTCTCTGGAGGGACGTCCATCTTTAAACACAAATGGTACATCCATAGAGTGGTCACTCTTCATGGAGACACAGCTGGGTCCAGGGGAATCTGTTCTCTGCTGCTGCTCTGGGCTACAACACACACACACACACACACACACACACACACACACACACACACACACACACACACACACACACACACACACACACACACACACACACACACACACACACATTACTCAGACTAATGATGGAGTCATGATGCATCACTGCTGAGCTCTGAGATGGACAGCAGTCACAGACAGAGAGATCCTCTTCTTACCTCTTAGCTTTGCTCCGGCGGCCATGTTCCCCAGACAGAGTGGTCTTAGAGGTAGGACCCCCCTCTTCTCTCTCCTCATCCATAGTAGACTGGAGACCTGGACACAAACACAACTCATCCATCACTTCAATTGTCTTTTGAACTTTAGCCGTTTATTGAGAGAGAAGATCTTTGTGACTGCTTCACACTAAAGCATTATGGACGTCATAGACCATCGATATGAACCCCACAACATAACCACACCGCCCTCACTACAGTACAGATGTGTACAGCAGATGACAGATGAATTATTAAACACCTTGAGACTGTAACTGTGCTTAAACTACAACACAAAAAGGATATACAATAGACTTAAAAAATGCATTGCGGTACCATTAAAGTAAAGAACGTTTGAATAATTTCTCCACTGGACCAAAGTCTGAATTCTGTCACTTTACTGAACCACAGATTCCCTATAGATCAACTGGTGAAGCTCAACACATCGATAGTCAATACGCACAAATATTAACTTTTTTAAATATCAGCACATTGAAAGGACTTCTGTCACGTCCTTATTTTAATTCGGAGTAGCATCAGGACAAACGAATCACTTGAATATTGAACGCAGTGTCCGATTTACCACACGGGTCAGAAAAGCAGTGAAACATACCGTGGTGAAGTTGGTTTGAAGTTGGATATTCGACAGCAACACAGTCTCACTCCGAGAACGTCAAATACCGACTGTTGGCAAAGGCCCTTTAGCGTCGGTGACTGACGGGAAAGGTACCCTTTTTATTCGGTCGGTGACGGTAAAGGTACCCTTCGGCGTCTTCTGCATACGGAATGGGGGGTGCCTCACTACGTCTCTAATAGACGATGTGAGCATCTTTCCTATTGGATAGTTTTTTAGGATATTCTTCTGTGAAAATGGCGGACATACTTTTTATCCTGGGTGGAAAATATGATATTTTAGAATAGTTACACCATTAAAAGTGTTTATGTAAACATTTTTAGCGAGAAATGTGCATTTTACTTTCATAATCGTCGTTCGGCGAATGTGAAGGATGTTTGGTTTGATAGATATGACGAAGAATATTTCATCGGGCGATAATGGCCGGCGTACAGGCATCCCGGGCTCACGAAAATAGGTGACACTGTCACGTTATTTAATCTATTGAAACGTGATCAGGTACACGTATTTTCTAAATGTTCGTGTCAAAAAGCAAAATTTTCAAACTCATGCATATCAATTGGAAGTATTTGTCGTGATTTGTCACTAAGCACGACTTCCATCTAAGGTTCTGTCCGGGAGCTTTCTCCCTATTGTCCCTTAAGGAGCTCCGTACAGAACATTTATTGTTAAAAATTGTCTGTGATAACTAAGAATATGACAGCTTTTCCAGTCTCACCAATATGCGCACAGATCGCACGGTTTGACACTTTCAAGATGCGTGCAGTAGCCTACATACGCCAAATGACCATTTCGTGTGCATACGATACGCAAAACCCAGCATTAACTACTGCGGAGGGCGGATACGTCCATTTCGCGTGCATATGATACGAAAAACCCAGCATTAACTGAATGGGAGATGCAATATTTTAGGACAGATTCACCATTTAACGTGTTTCTAATGACATTTCTAGCGAGAAATGTACTTTTCCCTTGAATAATCCTCAGTCAGTGAATGTGTATGATCTTTATTAATCTTTATTATCTGAATGGGAAATGCAGCTCACGTGTTTCCTGCTTTTGTGTGATTAAACCGTTACTTTATGTAACTTTTAATGATATCATCTTGTTAGAAACACGTACGTTTTCGTGAACACTGGATTACGTCGCATTTCAACATAAAATAGCGTGTTATACACACACACACACACACACACACACACACACACACACACACACACACACACACACACACACACACACACACACACACACACACACACTGCATTTCGCTGCCAAATAAATAAATACTAAGGCAGAATAAAGAATAAATTAATTCATAATCATTCAACTTCAACATGCGTTATTACAGTATAGTGGTGGAGGGATGACGTGTGTTGGCCAACCCGGAAGTGAGCGTCGCCCTGGGTTCCCTTGACAAAAAGCCAACGGGTTTTTCCATTTGATTTTGGATTATTGCAGAAAAATTAGCATCTTTGAAGCACCTCCTCAAAAACTGAAAATAAATAAAAATAACTGTGCTCCAAAGAAAGAAATGTAAACCAATGCATTCCGAATGGGAGTGTTTCTCCGATTTTTCCATGCTACACAGAACGAAATGTAAACCCATGCAAATAAAGACTTCATGGTCATAATCATTTAAATATCATTAATCTCCTGAGGGTGGTATTCTATTTTTTTCAACGGGGCTGAATCCAGTCACTTGACCGTCATGGTTGCTATGGTGGTTGCTATCCACCAGCCCCTCTAATCCTTACATGGCTCTAAAAACCACGCGGCAAATGAGCTGCCGTGATTTGTGTTGTTTTTGTCGTAAACTAGTGTCCGATGGTTAAAAAATAGACGGATATTCCAAGGTATCCTTAAAAGGCAGCTTGGATGTTTTTATTTTCTGCAGTTTAGACTTCTTCTATAACCTATTTTTGAAAGCAAAACACCAAGCTCATTGATTTAACGAGGCAGGGTTATTTGTTTTATTTATTAAATAAATATTTATGAGAGGTCATTCCTTCTCCTGAGTTTTCTTCCTATTTATGTCTAGTGTACAACCCTACTGTCCACAAGCATCACCCCCCCCCTCCCCATATTGATTTGGAGAATTGTTGCCACATCCCAGTGGTGGAGGTATCATATATATGAAAGAGGGCATTCAATTATACTACAATGATCAATTAGGAGGCCGAAGCCCTAAAGGAAGTGATGCAATAGGTGACTGGGTCGACGACATTTAAGTAAGCTTTACTTTGAGGTCTCTTATATATCAAAGGGGGTCTCAAAGGACGCATACGCTTCAACCTGTGGCTCCGGTCCTACAGGAAATGACTCAGCAAGTGCTCCATCTCGTTGCACCTGCACCCAGCGGCTCGCTTGCAAGATTTTGGCCTGAAGTTATTCCCAGACCTACACCGTAGCCATCCAACCTGCATATCTGAGAATCAGGCCTCTCTTTAATAATGACAAAATGTATGAGAGAAATACACATTAACTTTTGACTCATAAGCGGCGTGGTGCCGGCTCCTTTTGACCTTTTGACCCCAGACTTCTGGGGGAATAGCTGAATCAATTCATTAGTCAATCAAAAGCATGTAAATATCTTCCCGGTGACGTAAGAGGGAGAACAAGGTGTCCTTCAACATCTACGCTTCCAGGCGATTGCAACGGTGCCACACATGAGCATATTCGAACATGTTTAATGGTAGTAATTAGCTGTCGAAATTGGAGGCCTTAATCAATAATGAGCAGCTATTGATTTGCTTCCCGATAGAAATTTGTGACAAATGACATGTTATTTAGCCTCTACACGTTGAGTTGAGTCCAATGACACCAAGCATGACACTCTAGAAAATGGTAACATGTATTTTACATGGTACACCTAGGTCTAGGACATGATCTCGGTGTAGCAAGAGGGCGAGCTTGATCTCATTGGACTCAGCTTAACGTGTAGATGCTAAATAACATGTAATTTGTCAAAAATCTCCATCGGGAAGCAAATCTATAGCTGGTCATTATTGATAAAGGCCTCCAAAATCGACAGCTAATTACTACCCCGAAACATATTCAAATATGATCATGTGTGGCACTGTTGCAATCGCCTCGAAACGTAGATGTCAAAGGACACCTTGTTTGCCCCGTTACGTAACCGGGAAGATATTTTCATACTTCTAATGAATTGATTCATATTTTAAGGTTCTCGGAGTGATACTTTAAGCGGCTGCAGCAGAAGTGTTGAGACGAAAGATGATATCAAGACATTTATAGAATATTCACATTCACATTATGATTCTTCGTCATAACATCCGACCAAACATCCTTTACAGTCACCAAGCGAGGATTATGAAAGTCCAGGCCCCCCCTTCCGGCACTCAAGGTCCGACTGGGCCAAGTTTAGGGCAGGAAGGGCCCCCCATTCCGGCCCTCGGGGTCCGACCGGGCCAAGTTTCGGTGCGGGGGTCCCAGTTAGGCCTTAGAATAAGGTATTCAAATTTCAGGGCGGTAGGACCTTCCTATCTCAAAAACTGTTTTTCCACCACATTCTGAACCATTAGGTCTTGCAGGTAACACTTCTGAGGGGCTTTGTCCAAATGACAGTCCATTTGGGAAAACTTTTTTTCTCTAAGGGCTAGAACTCCAAATCTCGGATATGTCGTTCTCGGGGCCCCGGGAAATGTGTGTAAACATTTTAGCATCCCTAGCTATCTCGAAAAGGCCGGAAAAGGGGCGTGACCTCCCACAGTACGGTAAATGTACATAAGACAGAGGTTAGTTTCTAGTCCCCATTTTTTGTGGGATGGAGGTGTACATTTGTGGCTTAAGGTGTGTAGTCACAGCTGGCCTGTGGCCACGTTTTTGAAGTCTGGGGTCAAAAGGTCAAAAGGAGCCGGCACCACGCCGCTTATGAGATAACAAAAAGTGAATGTGTATTTCTCTAATAGCTTTTTGTCATTATTAAAGAGAAGCCTGATTCTAAGATATGCGTGTTGGATGGCTAGGGTGTAGGTCTGGGAAGAACTTCAGGCCAAAATCTTGCAAGTGAGCCGCTGGGTGCAGGTGCAACGAGATGGAGCACTTGCTGAGTCATTTCCTGTAGGGCTGGAGCCACAGGTTGAAGCGTATGCGTCCTTTGAGACCCCCTTTGATATATATGAGACCTCAAAGTAAAGCATACTTAAATGTTGTCGACCCAGTCACCTATTGCATCACTTCCTTTAGGGCTTCGGCCTAAAGGACAAAGCCCCTCAGATGTGTTACCTGCAAGACCTAATGGTTCAGAATGTGGTGGAAAAACAGTTTTTGAGATAGGAAGGTCCTACCGCCCTGAAATTTGAATACCTTATTCTAAGGCCTAACTGGGACCCCCGCACCGAAACTTGGCCCGGTCGGACCCCGAGGGCCGGAATGGGGGGCCCTTCCTGCCCTAAACTTGGCCCAGTCGGACCTTGAGTGCCGGAAGGGGGGGCCTGGACTTTCATAATCCTCGCTTGGTGACTGTAAAGGATGTTTGGTCGGATGTTATGACGAAGAATCATAATGTGAATGTGAATATTCTATAAATGTCTTGATATCATCTTTCGTCTCAACACTTCTGCTGCAGCCGCTTAAAGTATCACTCCGAGAACCTTAAAATATGAATCAATTCATTAGAAGTATGAAAATATCTTCCCGGTTACGTAACGGAGCAAACAAGGTGTCCTTTGACATCTACGTTTCGAGGCGATTGCAACAGTGCCACACATGATCATATTTGAATATGTTTCGGGGTAGTAATTAGCTGTCGATTTTGGAGGCCTTTATCAATAATGACCAGCTATAGATTTGCTTCCCGATGGAGATTTTTGACAAATTACATGTTATTTAGCATCTACACGTTAAGCTGAGTCCAATGAGATCAAGCTCGCCCTCTTGCTACACCGAGATCATGTCCTAGACCTAGGTGTACCATGTAAAATACATGTTACCATTTTCTAGAGTGTCATGCTTGGTGTCATTGGACTCAACTCAACGTGTAGAGGCTAAATAACATGTCATTTGTCACAAATTTCTATCGGGAAGCAAATCAATAGCTGCTCATTATTGATTAAGGCCTCCAATTTCGACAGCTAATTACTACCATTAAACATGTTCGAATATGCTCATGTGTGGCACCGTTGCAATCGCCTGGAAGCGTAGATGTTGAAGGACACCTTGTTCTCCCTCTTACGTCACCGGGAAGATATTTACATGCTTTTGATTGACTAATGAATTGATTCAGCTATTCCCCCAGAAGTCTGGGGTCAAAAGGTCAAAAGGAGCCGGCACCACGCCGCTTATGAGTCAAAAGTTAATGTGTATTTCTCTCATACATTTTGTCATTATTAAAGAGAGGCCTGATTCTCAGATATGCAGGTTGGATGGCTACGGTGTAGGTCTGGGAATAACTTCAGGCCAAAATCTTGCAAGCGAGCCGCTGGGTGCAGGTGCAACGAGATGGAGCACTTGCTGAGTCATTTCCTGTAGGACCGGAGCCACAGGTTGAAGCGTATGCGTCCTTTGAGACCCCCTTTGATATATAAGAGACCTCAAAGTAAAGCTTACTTAAATGTCGTCGACCCAGTCACCTATTGCATCACTTCCTTTAGGGCTTCGGCCTCCTAATTGATCATTGTAGTATAATTGAATGCCCTCTTTCATATATATGATACCTCCACCACTGGGACGTGGCAACAATTCTCCAAATCCATATGGGGAGGGGGGGGTGATGCTTGTGGACAGTAGGGTTGTACACTAGACATAAATAGGAAGAAAACTCAGGAGAAGGAATGACCTCTCATAAATATTTATTTAATAAATAAAACAAATAACCCTGCCTCGTTAAATCAATGAGCTTGGTGTTTTGCTTTCAAAAATAGGTTATAGAAGAAGTCTAAACTGCAGAAAATAAAAACATCCAAGCTGCCTTTTAAGGATACCTTGGAATATCCGTCTATTTTTTAACCATCGGACACTAGTTTACGACAAAAACAACACAAATCACGGCAGCTCATTTGCCGCGTGGTTTTTAGAGCCATGTAAGGATTAGAGGGGCTGGTGGATAGCAACCACCATAGCAACCATGACGGTCAAGTGACTGGATTCAGCCCCGTTGAAAAAAATAGAATACCACCCTCAGGAGATTAATGATATTTAAATGATTATGACCATGAAGTCTTTATTTGCATGGGTTTACATTTCGTTCTGTGTAGCATGGAAAAATCGGAGAAACACTCCCATTCGGAATGCATTGGTTTACATTTCTTTCTTTGGAGCACAGTTATTTTTATTTATTTTCAGTTTTTGAGGAGGTGCTTCAAAGATGCTAATTTTTCTGCAATAATCCAAAATCAAATGGAAAAACCCGTTGGCTTTTTGTCAAGGGAACCCAGGGCGACGCTCACTTCCGGGTTGGCCAACACACGTCATCCCTCCACCACTATACTGTAATAACGCATGTTGAAGTTGAATGATAATGAATTAATTTATTCTTTATTCTGCCTTAGTATTTATATATTTGGCAGCGAAATGCAGTGTGTGTGTGTGTGTGTGTGTGTGTGTGTGTGTGTGTGTGTGTGTGTGTGTGTGTGTGTGTGTGTGTGTGTGTGTGTGTGTGTGCGTGTGTGTGTGTGTATAACACGCTATTTTATGTTGAAATGCGACGTAATCCAGTGTTCACGAAAACGTACGTGTTTCTAACAAGATGATATCATTAAAAGTTACATAAAGTAACGGTTTAATAACACAAAAGCAGGAAACACGTGAGCTGCATTTCCCATTCAGATAATAAAGATTAATAAAGATCACACACATTCACTGACTGAGGATTATTCAAGGGAAAAGTACATTTCTCGCTAGAAATGTCATTAGAAACACGTTAAATGGTGAATCTGTCCTAAAATATTGCATCTCCCATTCAGTTAATGCTGGGTTTTTCGTATCATATGCACGCGAAATGGACGTATCCGCCCTCCACAGTAGTTAATGCTGGGTTTTGCGTATCGTATGCACACGAAATGGTCATTTGGCGTATGTAGGCTACTGCACGCATCTTGAAAGTGTCAAACCGTGCGCTGTCATATTCTTAGTTATCACAGACAATTTTTAACAATAAATGTTCTGTACGGAGCTCCTTAAGGGACAATAGGGAGAAAGCTCCCGGACAGAACATTAGATGGAAGTCGTGCTTAGTGACAAATCACGACAAATACTTCCAATTGATATGCATGAGTTTGAAAATTTTGCTTTTTGACACGAACATTTAGAAAATACGTGTACCTGATCACGTTTCAATAGATTAAATAACGTGACAGTGTCACCTATTTTCGTGAGCCCGGGATGCCTGTACGCCGGCCATTATCGCCCGATGAAATATTCTTCGTCATATCTATCAAACCAAACATCCTTCACATTCGCCGAACGACGATTATGAAAGTAAAATGCACATTTCTCGCTAAAAATGTTTACATAAACACTTTTAATGGTGTAACTATTCTAAAATATCATATTTTCCACCCAGGATAAAAAGTATGTCCGCCATTTTCACAGAAGAATATCCTAAAAAACTATCCAATAGGAAAGATGCTCACATCGTCTATTAGAGACGTAGTGAGGCACCCCCCATTCCGTATGCAGAAGACGCCGAAGGGTACCTTTACCGTCACCGACCGAATAAAAAGGGTACCTTTCCCGTCAGTCACCGACGCTAAAGGGCCTTTGCCAACAGTCGGTATTTGACGTTCTCGGAGTGAGACTGTGTTGTCGACAGATATTCGGCCATTCATTTCCTATGGGAAATTGCTTTTTGCTCAATAGCTTCCGAGTTATAGGACCCAGAGGCCCCAGACCAATGTTTACCTGTTCTACTATGTGGTACTAACAACACACACCTCACTAAAAATTAATATTTTGCTCCTCCTATTTTATTTAAATATTTTAAGAATCCCATTAGTTTCCTATGGGAAATTGCTTTTTGCTCAATAGCTTCCGAGTTATAGGAGCCAGTGGCCCCAGACCAATGTTGACCTGTCCTACTATGTGGTACTAACAACACACACCTCACTAAAAATTAATATTTTGCTCCTCCTATTTTATTTAAATATTTTAAGAATCCCATTAGTTTCCTATGGGAAATTGCTTTTTGCTCAATAGCTTCCGAGTTATAGGACCCAGAGGCCCCAGACCAATGTTTACCTGTTCTACTATGTGGTACTAACAACACACACCTCACTAAAAATAAATATTTTGCTCCTCCTATTTTATTTAAATATTTTAAGAATCCCATTCATTTCCTATGGGAAATTGCTTTTTGCTCAATAGCTTCCGAGTTATAGGACCCAGAGGCCCCAGACCAATGTTGACCTGTCCTACTATGTGGTACTAACAACACACACCTCACTAAAAATTAATATTTTGCTCCTCCTATTTTATTTAAATATTTTAAGAATCCCATTCGTTTCCTATGGAAAACGGCTTTTTGCTCAATAGCTTCCGAGTTATAGGACCCAGAGGCCCCAGACCAATGTTGACCTGTCCTACTATGTGGTACTAACAACACACACCTCACTAAAAATTAATATTTTGCTCCCCCTATTTTATTTAAATATTTTAAGAATCCCATTCATTTCCTATGGAAAACGGCTTTTTGCTCAATAGCTTCCGAGTTATAGGACCCAGAGGCCCCAGACCAATGTTTACCTGTTCTACTATGTGGTACTAACAACACACACCTCACTAAAAATAAATATTTTGCTCCTCCTATTTTATTTAAATATTTTAAGAATCCCATTAGTTTCCTATGGGAAATTGCTTTTTGCTCAATAGCTTCCGAGTTATAGGAGCCAGTGGCCCCAGACCAATGTTGACCTGTCCTACTATGTGGTACTAACAACACACACCTCACTAAAAAATAATATTTTGCTCCTCCTATTTTATTTAAATATTTTAAGAATCCCATTCATTTCCTATGGGAAATTGCTTTTTGCTCAATAGCTTCCGAGTTATAGGACCCAGAGGCCCCAGACCAATGTTTACCTGTTCTACTATGTGGTACTAACAACACACACCTCACTAAAAATTAATATTTTGCTCCTCCTATTTTATTTAAATATTTTAAGAATCCCATTAGTTTCCTATGGGAAATTGCTTTTTGCTCAATAGCTTCCGAGTTATAGGAGCCAGTGGCCCCAGACCAATGTTGACCTGTCCTACTATGTGGTACTAACAACACACACCTCACTAAAAATTAATATTTTGCTCCTCCTATTTTATTTAAATATTTTAAGAATCCCATTCATTTCCTATGGGAAATTGCTTTTTGCTCAATAGCTTCCGAGTTATAGGACCCAGAGGCCCCAGACCAATGTTGACCTGTCCTACTATGTGGTACTAACAACACACACCTCACTAAAAATTAATATTTTGCTCCTCCTATTTTATTTAAATATTTTAAGAATCCCATTCGTTTCCTATGGAAAACGGCTTTTTGCTCAATAGCTTCCGAGTTATAGGACCCAGAGGCCCCAGACCAATGTTGACCTGTCCTACTATGTGGTACTAACAACACACACCTCACTAAAAATTAATATTTTGCTCCCCCTATTTTATTTAAATATTTTAAGAATCCCATTCATTTCCTATGGAAAACGGCTTTTTGCTCAATAGCTTCCGAGTTATAGGACCCAGAGGCCCCAGACCAATGTTTACCTGTTCTACTATGTGGTACTAACAACACACACCTCACTAAAAATAAATATTTTGCTCCTCCTATTTTATTTAAATATTTTAAGAATCCCATTAGTTTCCTATGGGAAATTGCTTTTTGCTCAATAGCTTCCGAGTTATAGGAGCCAGTGGCCCCAGACCAATGTTGACCTGTCCTACTATGTGGTACTAACAACACACACCTCACTAAAAAATAATATTTTGCTCCTCCTATTTTATTTAAATATTTTAAGAATCCCATTCATTTCCTATGGGAAATTGCTTTTTGCTCAATAGCTTCCGAGTTATAGGACCCAGAGGCCCCAGACCAATGTTTACCTGTTCTACTATGTGGTACTAACAACACACACCTCACTAAAAATTAATATTTTGCTCCTCCTATTTTATTTAAATATTTTAAGAATCCCATTAGTTTCCTATGGGAAATTGCTTTTTGCTCAATAGCTTCCGAGTTATAGGAGCCAGTGGCCCCAGACCAATGTTGACCTGTCCTACTATGTGGTACTAACAACACACACCTCACTAAAAATTAATATTTTGCTCCTCCTATTTTATTTAAATATTTTAAGAATCCCATTAGTTTCCTATGGGAAATTGCTTTTTGCTCAATAGCTTCCGAGTTATAGGACCCAGAGGCCCCAGACCAATGTTTACCTGTTCTACTATGTGGTACTAACAACACACACCTCACTAAAAATAAATATTTTGCTCCTCCTATTTTATTTAAATATTTTAAGAATCCCATTCATTTCCTATGGGAAATTGCTTTTTGCTCAATAGCTTCCGAGTTATAGGACCCAGAGGCCCCAGACCAATGTTGACCTGTCCTACTATGTGGTACTAACAACACACACCTCACTAAAAATTAATATTTTGCTCCTCCTATTTTATTTAAATATTTTAAGAATCCCATTCGTTTCCTATGGAAAACGGCTTTTTGCTCAATAGCTTCCGAGTTATAGGACCCAGAGGCCCCAGACCAATGTTGACCTGTCCTACTATGTGGTACTAACAACACACACCTCACTAAAAATTAATATTTTGCTCCCCCTATTTTATTTAAATATTTTAAGAATCCCATTCATTTCCTATGGAAAACGGCTTTTTGCTCAATAGCTTCCGAGTTATAGGACCCAGAGGCCCCAGACCAATGTTTACCTGTTCTACTATGTGGTACTAACAACACACACCTCACTAAAAATAAATATTTTGCTCCTCCTATTTTATTTAAATATTTTAAGAATCCCATTAGTTTCCTATGGGAAATTGCTTTTTGCTCAATAGCTTCCGAGTTATAGGAGCCAGTGGCCCCAGACCAATGTTGACCTGTCCTACTATGTGGTACTAACAACACACACCTCACTAAAAAATAATATTTTGCTCCTCCTATTTTATTTAAATATTTTAAGAATCCCATTCATTTCCTATGGGAAATTGCTTTTTGCTCAATAGCTTCCGAGTTATAGGACCCAGAGGCCCCAGACCAATGTTTACCTGTTCTACTATGTGGTACTAACAACACACACCTCACTAAAAATTAATATTTTGCTCCTCCTATTTTATTTAAATATTTTAAGAATCCCATTAGTTTCCTATGGGAAATTGCTTTTTGCTCAATAGCTTCCGAGTTATAGGAGCCAGTGGCCCCAGACCAATGTTGACCTGTCCTACTATGTGGTACTAACAACACACACCTCACTAAAAATTAATATTTTGCTCCTCCTATTTTATTTAAATATTTTAAGAATCCCATTCATTTCCTATGGGAAATTGCTTTTTGCTCAATAGCTTCCGAGTTATAGGACCCAGAGGCCCCAGACCAATGTTGACCTGTCCTACTATGTGGTACTAACAACACACACCTCACTAAAAATTAATATTTTGCTCCTCCTATTTTATTTAAATATTTTAAGAATCCCATTCGTTTCCTATGGAAAACGGCTTTTTGCTCAATAGCTTCCGAGTTATAGGACCCAGAGGCCCCAGACCAATGTTGACCTGTCCTACTATGTGGTACTAACAACACACACCTCACTAAAAATTAATATTTTGCTCCCCCTATTTTATTTAAATATTTTAAGAATCCCATTCATTTCCTATGGAAAACGGCTTTTTGCTCAATAGCTTCCGAGTTATAGGACCCAGAGGCCCCAGACCAATGTTTACCTGTTCTACTATGTGGTACTAACAACACACACCTCACTAAAAATAAATATTTTGCTCCTCCTATTTTATTTAAATATTTTAAGAATCCCATTAGTTTCCTATGGGAAATTGCTTTTTGCTCAATAGCTTCCGAGTTATAGGAGCCAGTGGCCCCAGACCAATGTTGACCTGTCCTACTATGTGGTACTAACAACACACACCTCACTAAAAAATAATATTTTGCTCCTCCTATTTTATTTAAATATTTTAAGAATCCCATTCATTTCCTATGGGAAATTGCTTTTTGCTCAATAGCTTCCGAGTTATAGGACCCAGAGGCCCCAGACCAATGTTTACCTGTTCTACTATGTGGTACTAACAACACACACCTCACTAAAAATTAATATTTTGCTCCTCCTATTTTATTTAAATATTTTAAGAATCCCATTAGTTTCCTATGGGAAATTGCTTTTTGCTCAATAGCTTCCGAGTTATAGGAGCCAGTGGCCCCAGACCAATGTTGACCTGTCCTACTATGTGGTACTAACAACACACACCTCACTAAAAATTAATATTTTGCTCCTCCTATTTTATTTAAATATTTTAAGAATCCCATTAGTTTCCTATGGGAAATTGCTTTTTGCTCAATAGCTTCCGAGTTATAGGACCCAGAGGCCCCAGACCAATGTTTACCTGTTCTACTATGTGGTACTAACAACACACACCTCACTAAAAATTAATATTTTGCTCCTCCTATTTTATTTAAATATTTTAAGAATCCCATTCATTTCCTATGGGAAATTGCTTTTTGCTCAATAGCTTCCGAGTTATAGGACCCAGAGGCCCCAGACCAATGTTGACCTGTCCTACTATGTGGTACTAACAACACACACCTCACTAAAAATTAATATTTTGCTCCTCCTATTTTATTTAAATATTTTAAGAATCCCATTCGTTTCCTATGGAAAACGGCTTTTTGCTCAATAGCTTCCGAGTTATAGGACCCAGAGGCCCCAGACCAATGTTGACCTGTCCTACTATGTGGTACTAACAACACACACCTCACTAAAAATTAATATTTTGCTCCCCCTATTTTATTTAAATATTTTAAGAATCCCATTCATTTCCTATGGAAAACGGCTTTTTGCTCAATAGCTTCCGAGTTATAGGACCCAGAGGCCCCAGACCAATGTTTACCTGTTCTACTATGTGGTACTAACAACACACACCTCACTAAAAATTAATATTTTGCTCCTCCTATTTTATTTAAATATTTTAAGAATCCCATTAGTTTCCTATGGGAAATTGCTTTTTGCTCAATAGCTTCCGAGTTATAGGAGCCAGTGGCCCCAGACCAATGTTGACCTGTCCTACTATGTGGTACTAACAACACACACCTCACTAAAAATTAATATTTTGCTCCTCCTATTTTATTTAAATATTTTAAGAATCCCATTCATTTCCTATGGAAAACGGCTTTTTGCTCAATAGCTTCCGAGTTATGGGACCCAGAGGTCCCAGACCAATGTGGACCTGTCCTACAATGTGGTAATAACAACACACACCTCACTAAAAAATAATATTTTGCTCCTCCTATTTTATTTAAATATTTTAAGAATCCCATTCATTTCCTATGGGAAATTGCTTTTTGCTCAATAGCTTCCGAGTTATAGGACCCAGAGGCCCCAGACCAATGTTTACCTGTTCTACTATGTGGTACTAACAACACACACCTCACTAAAAATTAATATTTTGCTCCTCCTATTTTATTTAAATATTTTAAGAATCCCATTAGTTTCCTATGGGAAATTGCTTTTTGCTCAATAGCTTCCGAGTTATAGGAGCCAGTGGCCCCAGACCAATGTTGACCTGTCCTACTATGTGGTACTAACAACACACACCTCACTAAAAATTAATATTTTGCTCCTCCTATTTTATTTAAATATTTTAAGAATCCCATTCATTTCCTATGGAAAACGGCTTTTTGCTCAATAGCTTCCGAGTTATGGGACCCAGAGGTCCCAGACCAATGTGGACCTGTCCTACAATGTGGTAATAACAACACACACCTCACTAAAAATAAATATTTTGCACCTCCTATTTTATTGAAATATTTTAAGAATCCCATTCATTTCCTATGGAAAACGGCTTTTTGCTCAATAGCTTCCGAGTTATGGGACCCAGAGGCCCCAGACCAATGTTGACCTGTCCTACTATGTGGTACTAACAACACACACCTCACTAAAAATTAATATTTTGCTCCTCCTATTTTATTTAAATATTTTAAGAATCCCATTCGTTTCCTATGGAAAACGGCTTTTTGCTCAATAGCTTCCGAGTTATAGGACCCAGAGGCCCCAGACCAATGTTGACCTGTCCTACTATGTGGTACTAACAACACACACCTCACTAAAAATTAATATTTTGCTCCCCCTATTTTATTTAAATATTTTAAGAATCCCATTCATTTCCTATGGAAAACGGCTTTTTGCTCAATAGCTTCCGAGTTATAGGACCCAGAGGCCCCAGACCAATGTTTACCTGTTCTACTATGTGGTACTAACAACACACACCTCACTAAAAATAAATATTTTGCTCCTCCTATTTTATTTAAATATTTTAAGAATCCCATTCGTTTCCTATGGGAAATTGCTTTTTGCTCAATAGCTTCCGAGTTATAGGACCCAGAGGCCCCAGACCAATGTTGACCTGTCCTACTATGTGGTACTAACAACACACACCTCACTAAAAATAAATATTTTGCTCCTCCTATTTTATTTAAATATTTTAAGAATCCCATTCGTTTCCTATGGGAAATTGCTTTTTGCTCAATAGCTTCCGAGTTATAGGAGCCAGTGGCCCCAGACCAATGTTGACCTGTCCTACTATGTGGTACTAACAACACACACCTCACTAAAAAATAATATTTTGCTCCTCCTATTTTATTTAAATATTTTAAGAATCCCATTCATTTCCTATGGGAAATTGCTTTTTGCTCAATAGCTTCCGAGTTATAGGACCCAGAGGCCCCAGACCAATGTTTACCTGTTCTACTATGTGGTACTAACAACACACACCTCACTAAAAATTAATATTTTGCTCCTCCTATTTTATTTAAATATTTTAAGAATCCCATTAGTTTCCTATGGGAAATTGCTTTTTGCTCAATAGCTTCCGAGTTATAGGAGCCAGTGGCCCCAGACCAATGTTGACCTGTCCTACTATGTGGTACTAACAACACACACCTCACTAAAAATTAATATTTTGCTCCTCCTATTTTATTTAAATATTTTAAGAATCCCATTCGTTTCCTATGGAAAACGGCTTTTTGCTCAATAGCTTCCGAGTTATAGGACCCAGAGGCCCCAGACCAATGTTGACCTGTCCTACTATGTGGTACTAACAACACACACCTCACTAAAAATTAATATTTTGCTCCCCCTATTTTATTTAAATATTTTAAGAATCCCATTCATTTCCTATGGAAAACGGCTTTTTGCTCAATAGCTTCCGAGTTATAGGACCCAGAGGCCCCAGACCAATGTTTACCTGTTCTACTATGTGGTACTAACAACACACACCTCACTAAAAATTAATATTTTGCTCCTCCTATTTTATTTAAATATTTTAAGAATCCCATTAGTTTCCTATGGGAAATTGCTTTTTGCTCAATAGCTTCCGAGTTATAGGAGCCAGTGGCCCCAGACCAATGTTGACCTGTCCTACTATGTGGTACTAACAACACACACCTCACTAAAAATTAATATTTTGCTCCTCCTATTTTATTTAAATATTTTAAGAATCCCATTCATTTCCTATGGAAAACGGCTTTTTGCTCAATAGCTTCCGAGTTATGGGACCCAGAGGTCCCAGACCAATGTGGACCTGTCCTACAATGTGGTAATAACAACACACACCTCACTAAAAATAAATATTTTGCACCTCCTATTTTATTGAAATATTTTAAGAATCCCATTCATTTCCTATGGAAAACGGCTTTTTGCTCAATAGCTTCCGAGTTATGGGACCCAGAGGCCCCAGACCAATGTTGACCTGTCCTACTATGTGGTACTAACAACACACACCTCACTAAAAATTAATATTTTGCTCCTCCTATTTTATTTAAATATTTTAAGAATCCCATTCGTTTCCTATGGAAAACGGCTTTTTGCTCAATAGCTTCCGAGTTATAGGACCCAGAGGCCCCAGACCAATGTTGACCTGTCCTACTATGTGGTACTAACAACACACACCTCACTAAAAATTAATATTTTGCTCCCCCTATTTTATTTAAATATTTTAAGAATCCCATTCATTTCCTATGGAAAACGGCTTTTTGCTCAATAGCTTCCGAGTTATAGGACCCAGAGGCCCCAGACCAATGTTTACCTGTTCTACTATGTGGTACTAACAACACACACCTCACTAAAAATAAATATTTTGCTCCTCCTATTTTATTTAAATATTTTAAGAATCCCATTCGTTTCCTATTGGAAATTGCTTTTTGCTCAATAGCTTCCGAGTTATAGGACCCAGAGGCCCCAGACCAATGTTGACCTGTCCTACTATGTGGTACTAACAACACACACCTCACTAAAAATAAATATTTTGCTCCTCCTATTTTATTTAAATATTTTAAGAATCCCATTCGTTTCCTATGGGAAATTGCTTTTTGCTCAATAGCTTCCGAGTTATAGGAGCCAGTGGCCCCAGACCAATGTTGACCTGTCCTACTATGTGGTACTAACAACACACACCTCACTAAAAAATAATATTTTGCTCCTCCTATTTTATTTAAATATTTTAAGAATCCCATTCATTTCCTATGGGAAATTGCTTTTTGCTCAATAGCTTCCGAGTTATAGGACCCAGAGGCCCCAGACCAATGTTTACCTGTTCTACTATGTGGTACTAACAACACACACCTCACTAAAAATTAATATTTTGCTCCTCCTATTTTATTTAAATATTTTAAGAATCCCATTAGTTTCCTATGGGAAATTGCTTTTTGCTCAATAGCTTCCGAGTTATAGGAGCCAGTGGCCCCAGACCAATGTTGACCTGTCCTACTATGTGGTACTAACAACACACACCTCACTAAAAATTAATATTTTGCTCCTCCTATTTTATTTAAATATTTTAAGAATCCCATTCGTTTCCTATGGAAAACGGCTTTTTGCTCAATAGCTTCCGAGTTATAGGACCCAGAGGCCCCAGACCAATGTTGACCTGTCCTACTATGTGGTACTAACAACACACACCTCACTAAAAATTAATATTTTGCTCCCCCTATTTTATTTAAATATTTTAAGAATCCCATTCATTTCCTATGGAAAACGGCTTTTTGCTCAATAGCTTCCGAGTTATAGGACCCAGAGGCCCCAGACCAATGTTTACCTGTTCTACTATGTGGTACTAACAACACACACCTCACTAAAAATTAATATTTTGCTCCTCCTATTTTATTTAAATATTTTAAGAATCCCATTCGTTTCCTATGGGAAATTGCTTTTTGCTCAATAGCTTCCGAGTTATAGGAGCCAGTGGCCCCAGACCAATGTTGACCTGTCCTACTATGTGGTACTAACAACACACACCTCACTAAAAATTAATATTTTGCTCCTCCTATTTTATTTAAATATTTTAAGAATCCCATTCATTTCCTATGGAAAACGGCTTTTTGCTCAATAGCTTCCGAGTTATGGGACCCAGAGGTCCCAGACCAATGTGGACCTGTCCTACAATGTGGTAATAACAACACACACCTCACTAAAAATAAATATTTTGCACCTCCTATTTTATTGAAATATTTTAAGAATCCCATTCATTTCCTATGGAAAACGGCTTTTTGCTCAATAGCTTCCGAGTTATGGGACCCAGAGGCCCCAGACCAATGTTGACCTGTCCTACTATGTGGTACTAACAACACACACCTCACTAAAAATTAATATTTTGCTCCCCCTATTTTATTTAAATATTTTAAGAATCCCATTCATTTCCTATGGAAAACGGCTTTTTGCTCAATAGCTTCCGAGTTATAGGACCCAGAGGCCCCAGACCAATGTTTACCTGTTCTACTATGTGGTACTAACAACACACACCTCACTAAAAATAAATATTTTGCTCCTCCTATTTTATTTAAATATTTTAAGAATCCCATTCGTTTCCTATGGGAAATTGCTTTTTGCTCAATAGCTTCCGAGTTATAGGACCCAGAGGCCCCAGACCAATGTTGACCTGTCCTACTATGTGGTACTAACAACACACACCTCACTAAAAATAAATATTTTGCTCCTCCTATTTTATTTAAATATTTTAATAATCCCATTCGTTTCCTATGGGAAATTGCTTTTTGCTCAATAGCTTCCGAGTTATAGGAGCCAGTGGCCCCAGACCAATGTTGACCTGTCCTACTATGTGGTACTAACAACACACACCTCACTAAAAAATAATATTTTGCTCCTCCTATTTTATTTAAATATTTTAAGAATCCCATTCATTTCCTATGGGAAATTGCTTTTTGCTCAATAGCTTCCGAGTTATAGGACCCAGAGGCCCCAGACCAATGTTTACCTGTTCTACTATGTGGTACTAACAACACACACCTCACTAAAAATTAATATTTTGCTCCTCCTATTTTATTTAAATATTTTAAGAATCCCATTAGTTTCCTATGGGAAATTGCTTTTTGCTCAATAGCTTCCGAGTTATAGGAGCCAGTGGCCCCAGACCAATGTTGACCTGTCCTACTATGTGGTACTAACAACACACACCTCACTAAAAATTAATATTTTGCTCCTCCTATTTTATTTAAATATTTTAAGAATCCCATTCATTTCCTATGGAAAACGGCTTTTTGCTCAATAGCTTCCGAGTTATGGGACCCAGAGGTCCCAGACCAATGTGGACCTGTCCTACAATGTGGTAATAACAACACACACCTCACTAAAAATAAATATTTTGCACCTCCTATTTTATTGAAATATTTTAAGAATCCCATTCATTTCCTATGGAAAACGGCTTTTTGCTCAATAGCTTCCGAGTTATGGGACCCAGAGGCCCCAAACCAACGTGGACCTGTCCTACAATGTGGTAATAACAACACACACCTCACTAAAAATTAATATTTTGCTCCTCCTATTTTATTTAAATATTTTAAGAATCCCATTCATTTCCAATGGGAAATTGCTTTTTGCTCAATAGCTTCCGAGTTATGGGACCCAGAGGCCCCAGACCAATTTAGACCTGTTCTACTATGTGGTAATAACAACACACACCTCACTAAAAATTTATATTTTGCTCCTCCTATTTTGTTTAAATATTTTAAGAATCCCATTCATTTCCTATGGGAAATTGCTTTTTGCTCAATAGCTTCCGAGTTATAGGACTCAGAGGCCCCAGACCAATGTTGACCTGTCCTACTATGTGGTACTTACAACACACACCTCACTAAAAATTAATATTTTGCACCTCCAATTTTATTTGAATTTTTTAAAAATCCCATTCATTTCCTATGGAAAACGGCTTTTTGCTCAATAGCTTCCGAGTTATAGGAGCCAGTGGCCCCAGACCAATGTTGACCTGTCCTACTATGTGGTACTAACAACACACACCTCACTAAAAATTAATATTTTGCTCCTCCTATTTTATTTAAATATTTTAAGAATCCCATTCATTTCCTATGGAAAACGGCTTTTTGCTCAATAGCTTCCGAGTTATGGGACCCAGAGGCCCCAGACCAATGTGGACCTGTCCTACAATATGGTAATAACAACACACACCTCACTAAAAATTAATATTTTGCACCTCCAATTTTATTTGAATATTTTAAGAATCCCATTAGTTTCCTATGGGAAATTGCTTTTTGCTCAATAGCTTCCGAGTTATGGGACCCAGAGGCCCCAGACCAATGTGGACCTGTCCTACAATATGGTAATAACAACACACACCTCCTTAAAAATTAATATTTTGCACCTCCAATTTTCTTTAAATATTTTAAGAATTCCATTCATGATATACTAATCAAACACACCTTCATTTGTTTTCCCACTTCATTATGTGAACTTGCAAATTATATTTTAACTTCAGACCTTTCTGTAATATTTCCTTCTTGCAATCCATGGCAATGAATCAGACTATGCACAGTATTGGTGTAAAGCGTTTCTCAATCAACGCAGCTGTTGTGTTTTATACACTGACTCAACAGAATCTTTTGGTAATCAGGCATTGATCTTCAGTCCTTACGGTATAGCCTAGGGTTAAAGTAAGTGGAAGGGATCCAATATCAAAGTGTATATGGCTGTAACCAGAGAGAATAGATGAAATGGAAATGTGTGTGTGTGTGTGTGTGTGTGTGTGTGTGTGTGTGTGTGTGTGTGTGTGTGTGTGTGTGTGTGTCTCCCCTCCCCATTCATGCTTTCCACATCTTCTGATGTTAACACGCCTTTTACGTTTTTTTTAATCACATTTCTAAACAAAACCTGGCACTTGGACGAGGCACAATTTTCCTCAACCTTGTCATCGGCATAAAACACACAGCCATTGCCTTTTCTTGAGTTCCTTTAACTTATTTTGGTCCATGTTCAAGCAAAGGTTATGGAACCACCGGTCACAATTATCACACTGGATCTGTTGAATTGAAAAAACAATTAATGATTCATTCATGTACATGACTTTGTCACTTGGTAGGACACTTAGGCTTAAGTGGTATGTCACCAGCATTGGGGAAGTTACTTCATTACGTTACTTGTGTGGAGTAATGCCTTATGTCACTTGTTACTTTTGCGTTACCTGACCCTCCAGGTGAATTTAATTGAGCTGAAATGTCCTTACGGGGCAATTTGGTTTCAAAACAGGTAAATAATAATAATAGTGATAATAATGTGGCAACCCCGATCGTCGGCGGCTGAGGTTTCCGGAGGAGATGGACCAAACAAGGCGTAGGTTAACGTTCGTTTATTTCGGTTAACCACTCATGCAAAAAAAGGAACAAAGGAGTGAACTCAGGTTCTTCCTGGTCTGGGAATAAAGGACACCGCGCCGGGTCTGGTCCTGCTGCGGGGGGCGGGGTCTCGATCCCCTGCGTCTTCGGCGGCTTAGTCCTGGGGGGAAGCGTATTGGCATCAGCGGGGGTTCGGGTAATCTCCACCCACTGCGTCTTTCCCGTTCGGTCGCGTTCCCCTGACTGGTGTCCACGCGGCCGTTAAGTCCCCTCCGCTGTCTTGCTCCGCCGGGTGCTCCGCATCTCCGTGATTGCGCGGGTGCGCTCGATGCTCCCTCCCGCATCGCTGCGCCGAGCGGCACATATCTCCCCCTGACTACCTGCCCGCGGAGAGGGCGCTGGCGGGGCTCGAACTCCTCCGTGGGATCGGGGTTGCCACAATAATAATTTCCATTTATATAGCTCCCTTCTCAAACCCAAGGTCACTTCACATAGTGGAAATGAAAATACAACCACAAACAAACAACAATACAAAAAAAGAGAAAAACTAAACTAAACAAAGGGAGCCTCTAGTCTAGAGGATAGAGCTATGTGTTTGGAGTGGGAGAGAAGTTAAACAGAAAGGTCTTGAGATGAGCTTTGAAGAAAGGAAGAGAAGGACAGTTATGCCGCGATCCAGTTGTATGGAACTGGCCGTACGAGTCGTAAGGTGTAGGCCTAGGCTACATCTCCCAGCTGTCTTGCGGCATTTCACGGAGGCACGCCCCCTTTTGGTCATAATATCAACATTGCCTCTCGTTGTTCTGAGGATAGACCGAGTAGAACAAACCCTGTTTTTGTTTGTTAGACTCAGGTCACCAAACCAGCAGATTATAGCAAAGGTTAAGTTTGAATCAAAGAAAGTTTTCTGTGAACATTGAACCCCTTCAACTTTCTTGGCCTTTTTACATATTGCTATCAAAATTGAATTATCTTTGTTAATTAACTTTGTTACTAGTTACTACCAACACTGTATGTCACATTACGTTACAAAATGTATGTGCTGCTCACAACAACTCACCCAGTCTGTAACGGGAGGTGCTTGTCCAGGGGGCTTGTCAGCTCCACACATCGAACAAGTCTCCTCATCAAAGACTGAAATAAAGTGTATTTGCATGACATATTTAGGGCCCAATTTTGGGGATTTTATCGGCAAATGGTATGTGCCTTTTTTTAAACCCGCAAGAGGTAATCGGTGGAGACTCTGATATGGGCAAGGCCTGTGGCTAAGGGAAATTGCATTCGCCAATCACATTCACCAATTCTGTTACCATATCATTCTCAAAATTGGGCCCTTAATCAGAATATATTTGGAATGCCTTTAAGTTATTCAAAAAAAGATGTATACTGCATTGTATACCTGATGATTCAAGGACTTGGAGAGCCATATCTCTCCTCGCCTCTTCCATGGCTCTCCTTTTTGTTGAGAAGTTCATTTTGGGGAACTCAGGGAAGGCTTCCATCACTGCTCTGGCCATCTGAATTAACAACATTAAAGTGATTGTCTTTCTCTTTTAATAGAAAACTAAACCATTTGTCAACACATGCTTGGTGGGGAGGTTTTAGAATCACTGCTGCCAGCTTCTAAATGGTTGCCTATGGGCATTCATGGTTCGTAAATGCCCATAGGCAGCCATTCTGAAGCAGGCAGGGGCGATTCTAAATGAGCCAAATACCCAGAGACAGGACCAAACGTCAACATTTCAGTGTCAACCATTCTATTTCATCCTAGCCAACCGAGAAAGGGGGCTCAAAGTACACAATAGTGAACTTATCCTTTGAAATCATCTTGTATATCTGTGGAAACACCCAAATGTAAGCTTATCTCCATCATCACAAAAATTAAAGAAACATCATGTTTCCTCTATGCTACATATATCAACTTACTTCAACAACAATGACACCACAGCTGCAACCATCCATTTGCACTGGGTGGGGCATCACTCCTCCTTTCCACTTCACATCCACCCAGTCAGTTTTCCCCTGATGTTTTCTAATCTTCAAGTATTCCCTGAAGAAATGTGATACTTTTCTTTAAGTGCTACCAAAACATTTTCCATCCACAGATACAATTTAGCAAAGTTTGTATTCAATTATAAGGTATATGGAAATATCTTCAAAACACCACAGCTGCCATTGTAGAATAAAAGTAAACATGATTGACATTTTAATGTTTAGAATCCTAGCTTGAATATTTACTGTAGTCTCTGAGCCGCATGGGTAGAGTCCTCAAGCTCAGAGGATGCTGGTGAGGGATCCATTTGGTACACAGTACCAGACTTTGCATGAATGTACTGAGAAAAAAGAGAGGGTATTCTTTAACTAGAGATGCAATTCCCAGAAATAGCAGGGAGAGTGCATGCAAAGCAAGAAAAAAGGTGATGGGTCAAAGTAAACTTAGAATCAAAGTTTCCCTATGCCAATTTCACAGTCGCCAAATGAGTTGAGTGGATGAAATAATAAGCCAAGTACAGTTTCGGAAAAATACTGTATTGAGAAGTTGATGAGTATCCATCGCTGCATGTGGCGATCGATACACATGCAAACCAAATTTACCCAAGGGTATGAATAAAGCAACCTTGACCATGACCTTGATACTCGCCGCAATACTTTATTTCACTATGTGAAAACCCACATTTGAATGAATGAATATTAATGAATCAACATACCAGCATGTTCCAGTGATTTTTGTTCACGTGGACAAATGACAGGATTCCGTCAAAGTTATCGAAGTTTACCTACAGCATGAAAAAAACAATGTTTCAGGATGATTTTATGAACATGTTAGTTAGCTGTCCACCTATGATAAGTATAGTTAAGCAATAGATCACGACAGGCTGTGGCAGGCTGTGGCTGCGCGTCGGTCCGAACAACGCCCCTTAACAGTGGTATAATGAGCACATACTACTGACTGAAGTGATCTATAAAAAAACAAACAAGAAAGTCAAAGTAGCTGTTTTATTAAAGAATACAAAAAAGTAGTCCCTCCTGGCTGCCTTCAAAATGCACGACGGTCGCTATGCAACACACTTTAGCGTCCCTCCGAGAGAAGGCTCCGCTAGAGCGGTACGCCGGCAATTTATCCTATGGAGCAGTTCACTCGCCATGTGCCTAAGCTTTCGTTAGTCTCTCCATCGCCTTGCTCACTCCCGGAGTAACAACATTTACACCCTCTCCATCATTCAACATATTTTTTACTTTGTAACTGTTTCTACTTCCAGGCGCGGAGTGATATGCAAACTTTCACAAAATGATTGGGCGTCATAGCAGTTATGTATACGCTTATTATACAACAGTTAGGAACCAATCAGATCGCTGGATTCAAGCCACCCGTTGTATAATATAGTATATATAACAGCACAATATGTGTTGCAGAAAGGAAATGAGTGTGCAATAACACTTAAAGCGCACTTATCCTTTACGACATCTAAATGACACATCAAAATGGTACCACTTTACTTGAGGTCTAAAAAATGTATTCATTATACTGTAATAGTGGTTTCATGAAAGCCAGTTCTGTGACATATCCTGTCACACAATTATCTAACCAAGTGCTAGAGTTTGTCTGTAACCTTGCTCATCTAATTGTAATAATGATTATGTCATCATGTCAAAAAGAGGTGGATTTTCTGTGTATGTTAAGTTTTCATGACGAAGTTCATGACAAGAGTCATGTCACTCTTATGTAGATACCTTCAAATAAAGTGTTACCTTCTCATCACAGTTATTTCATGCACTGTAGTAATTACCCATCACGCAACATACCGTAAAATGCACAAACATACACTGAACATATTACCTTAGGTAAAGTGTGGCGACGTGTAGTAGCTCTGTCACCAAATAAAAGTACACCTGCGGTGTAATAATCCATTAGGTAAATGGTGTCCACCACGTTGTACGTGAAGGCACTGAGATGCAGCAATCCCTGAATTATCTGATAAACACAAAATAATGTTTGATTAGCATCAGCACACAGCATCACCATATGAACACAAACTAGTTTCTTTGGCCATTGAAATTAATAACGAAGTTATGGCCTACTGTTGGCTTATCATGAGATCACCACTCACTCAGAGGGGGGTGGCTTCATCTCAGTGGTTTTCCATGTACAACAGAAAGAAAGACAGGTAATAACAAAGAGGGATAGTATGTCTGTCTATCTGCCTGCCTGTCTGTGTGTGTGTGTGTGCGTGTTGTGATATCCTTAAGTGCCAAGGTATCACCACAGTTTTAATGTACTTCAACTGATGTCTTTATTCCAACTGTGGACAAACGCAGACAACAAGCTCGTGGCTAAACTTCTTGCTCTGCCTATTGTTCTGTACTAGCTTGTTCCTTAGCTCCAGAACGTTAGCCCCCTTTATAGGATATATTAATGCTTGCATGTTAATGCTTTTTCACATTGACATTATTACGTGTGTGTGTGTGTGTGTGTGTGTGTGTGTGTGTGTGTGTGTGTGTGTGTGTGTGTGTGTGTGTGTGTGTGTGTGTGTGTGTGTGTGTGTGAGTTAATGGAGGTCTTCAGTCCTCCAAATACATCAGTTTGAAGGACTACAAATTGAAAGACAGATAGACTAGCAGTGAGAGGAAGAGCTTTTAATACGCCTACCTCTCCTGTCAACCACAGGTGGGGTCGTAGACACCGTAGATCAGTGTGGTGGATGAAGAGGCTCCGACCCTTCACTTGGGATGGCAGGGTTGCAACAATTATCTCTGTTCCCCTCTTTTTCCACAGCAAGTTTAACTGAAAGTCAGAATTAACATTGAAATCCATGTAGCAATTAAGGTCTATGATCTATGGTTTAAGTGTACGATGTGAAATGTGAGGTTCTATTAATAATTATATTGCATCCTCATTGTCTCTACCTAGGGCAATGAGGAGGAAAAAAAACATTTTCATTTCATGTCCTTTATCTCACACCTGTCATTTAAAAAAACGTCACATTACTTACTTGTGCATCTTCAACCCGTTGATTCTGCTCCACTTTTATGATCTTCTTGCTTTTGGTCTTGGTCTTGGGGTTTGGAATGTTTTTTGGAGGATTGAAATATTTTGACTTGCGCTTTGAACTGCCAGAAGAGGTGTCCCTCTTACACCATTGCTCTTCTGGGTCATCTTCCAGCTTAACAGAGCTTTGAAGGTTTCTCTGAAGTACATCAATTGGCAGGCTTTGTTGAATCACATGTTCAACATACCTCCCCTGCACTGAGGCAAACATTTTAGAGACAAACTCTGCAGGTCTGAGGTATTTTCTTTTGCACAGAATGCTGTGTTTCACCAACCTAAACCATAGTTCGACATGGCAGTTGGTTTCCCGTGTTTTGCACCCTGTTCCTCTTGTGATAGATCCTTTAGAGTGCCTCGATAGATCAGCGAGTAGTACACCACTCCACAAGGGAAAGATGCCCATGTATGTCTTAAGCAAGACATTTATTATACCTGGGCAGTGGTAGTTGTTGTTTTTGTCTGCTTCCTCATCAGACAGGACGTCACATGTGGCTTGCTCCCTTCTTAGGTCAAAAGCCTGCATGAAGGGGGACCTTGCGAGAATGCCATTGGAAGGGTCACTGGAATCACAGATCCTGCTCCCCTCTTGTGTTTCCTCAATATCCATGTGTTGACTCTGCAAAATGCAGCCATTCAGGTACCTTTCACTGGTATTGATTGAGTCTGTGTGCTGTTCTGCATCAAACAGCACACACATGTGGTAGAAAACCTCAAGTGCTTCTGGCAAGCTTGTACAGTTCAGCAGGTATGCAAAACTGTATGTTGCATACTCCTTTATGCCTCTGTCACTGGTTGTTCTCCCAAAGGCCTGGGAGACTGCCTTAAGTATATGTGCAGAGCACAAATGGAGCACAGTGAATTTTGGAATGACTTTGAGTTGTCCCGACACAATTTCGAATGCTCTGCAAAGGTATGCAGAGACATCCTCGTGGTTAAAAGAGATGAGCACACTGTTCATCAACGCCCAGCTGTAATCTGTCTCTATTTGTGCAATTTTTCTCCCGGTAATGTGGGACAGCCTCCTATTGAACTCCATAAGCCAGTGCGATATTGATGGAACACTATGGCTGTTAGTCACGAACTCCGCGACTGGCAAAGGCGGCTTGTCCTTGCCCATTCCAGGCAGAACCAGGGCATAATAGAGAACTCTTTTTGACTGATGGGGTACTTTCTGAACTACCCCACCTGTTGCATCGAGGTATAGGGTAGTGGGCATGGGTCCTCTCAAATGTTCAGCCAAAATTTGCAGGCCCGCATCAGTGTATAAGTGGGTTGCAAAAGGGTCAATCTGGAGGAGCTGCAGATAGCCGTTCGATGATGCATGCCGAGTTTGCCGACCACTCTCTCTGATAATCCTCTGAGTGAGCATTAGCTCCAACAATTGGTCATTGTGAAGCCTTGCAACGCTTCTGATCTCGTAAGATATGATTTTTAACACGTCTTTTGTGAGGCTTCTGGTTATGTTACCAGCCATGATCTCCTCCACAGGTGTGTTTTTCAGCAATTCGTAATAGCAGTTGCTCACACCACTTTTTACTGCTTTTGCTATTTTTCCTCTCCTGAGGTATCTTGCAGGCCTACATTTTCTCTGAGACTTAAGGTGTTTGACTTCCCCAAACCGTGTCACCATGACAGTAATCTTTTTTGCGTTGTATTTTGGTGGGCCTTTCCTGGTGAAAGTGTAAACCGCCTCACAACCTTCAAACGTGCACTTGGCTGTGGCGCGGAGGTATGGTGATTTTTTTTTTCCGGCTGTCACGTGTTCTAATATTTTGGTACTTAAAGGCCAATGTGCACGATGGGTTGCTTTTTCTAAATTCATTGTAGAATATATCGGTCCATGGGGGTCTCAGTTGTCTTTTTCCCTTTTCCGGCTTTATTTTTATCCAATTTTTTCTTGCGACCTTAAATTTGAATTCTTTTGGACCGACTACGCACGTCCTGTACGTGTCCTCTTTATCATTTTTTTTTGTGTGCTCTTCTCCCTTTGTCTCCGAAATTTGTTCTTCTTCATTGTCACTTTCTGTGAGTTCTTGAACTGTTGGTGATGGTTGATTTGTAATTTTGAAATCTCCTTCATTTGTGTCATCACTTTCTTCTCCAGAGTAAACAGCTGTTTTTACTTTTCTCCTTCTTGTCATTGTCGCTGAAAGTTGTTCTTCACTGTCACTTTCGGTGAGTTCTTCAACTGTTGGTGATGGTTGAATCGTAATTTTGAAATCTCCTTCATTTGTGTCATCACTTTCTTCTCCAGAGTCAACAGCTGTTTTTACTTTTCTCCTTCTTGTCATTGTCGCTGAAAGTTGTTCTTCACTGTCACTTTCGGTGAGTTCTTCAACTGTTGGTGATGGTTGAATTGTAATTTTGAAATCTCCTTCATTTGTGTCATCACTTTCTTCTCCAGAGTCAACAGCTGTTTTTACTTTTCTCCTTCTTGTCATTGTCGCTGAAAGTTGTTCTTCACTGTCACTTTCGGTGAGTTCTTCAACTGTTGGTGATGGTTGAATTGTAATTTTGAAATCTCCTTCATTTGTGTCATCACTTTCATCTCCAGAGTAAACAGCTGTTTTTACTTTTCTCCTTCTTGTCATTGTCGCTGAAAGTTGTTCTTCACTGTCACTTTCGGTGAGTTCTTCAACTGTTGGTGGTGTTTGCGTTGTCATTTTGTCGTCCCCTTCATGTGTGTCATCATTTTCTTCACCAGACTCAACAACTGTTTTTGCCTTTCTCTGCTTTGTCTCCCTTGCCTCCGAACTTTCTTCATTTTCACTCTCATTTTCCTTGTTTCCGTCAACTGTCTCCCTCTCATTTTCCTCTCTCCCTTAATATAATAATATAATAGTAACGTTATTGATAAATATTAAAAGTTTCAATGTCAATAATCTACAAAAATACAAAAACAATATACAACAATATGTTAGTTTTCACCTACTACTGTAGGTGAAAACTAAATCCTGTTAGATACAGTAGCATCACGGTAAGCATCCCTTAACTATGAGGGGCCACCTGGGACAGAATTCATACTTGGTCTTACACACACTATTATAATCTTGCATATACACCACTATACTCATACACACACACTATTATACTCCTTTTACATGCATGTATGAGTGTATAGTCGTGTATGTGAGAGAGTATAGTAGTGTATTTGAGAGAGTATAGTAGTGTATGTGAGAGAGTATATTTGGGTATGTGAGAGAGAATAGTAATGTATGTGAGAGAGAATAGTAGTGTATGTTGTGTGTTTGAATGTGTATGTTTGAATGAAACGGACAGAGGTGGGACAAAGTCACTGTTTTGCAAGACCCAAGTAAGTCCCAAGTCTTAGTAGTCAAGTCCGAGTCGAGTCCCAAGTCAAGACAGGGAAAGGCAAGTCCAGTCCAAGTCAAAGTCACACCAAAGCAAGTCCAAGTCTAAGTCCCAAACTTTTCAAGTCTTGAACAAGTCTTGAAAAAACAACCATGTATTTTTCTTAATAATGTCATTATTAGACTATTGATCATAATTTCAACATATCACTTTGATGTACAGTGTCACAATGCTCTCGATTTTGTCGGCGGGGGGCGTATATTAACATGTGACTGCATACAAATGTGTCCATAGACATGGTGACTACTGTATGATAATAAGCATTATTGGCCCTTAACTCTAATATTCAGAAACAACACTTCCTCAAAAGGCTATTGGCTCAAGCAAGACCAGTAGAGGCATATACTTTTAAACGTTGCAAAAGTTGAAACATGCAAAAACATAATTATATATTCACGTGGCATTCAGTCCAATTTCTAAAATATATCTGTGGCATTCACTGACCAAGTGTTTCTTTCTGTTGTGTTCAATAGATTGAATTTTATCAATCCCCTGTAGGAGAATCTGAAGGGTCTACTTAACCACTCCCCCTACTCACTTCAACCAAAGCAAAGCGGACAGCACTGAGTATGGGAGGTGTAGCCTAACTGCTTTGTGAACAACCCAGAGAAACGCAATGCAAATTCAATGTGAACATGTATGAGGATTTAATAAAATCCCGGACGATTTTGATATTCCGCCACACATAAAGCGTCTCAAAGAGGGCATGTCCGGGCAAAAGAGGACGGCTGGTTACCCTATGTACGTGAAACCCATTTGATACCTACCTGTCCCAGTGTTAGGTAGCGGCGCAAATTGGTGGGCGCTATCCTGGTAATTTCTCTGCGTGAGAAATACGACGCCATGGGTTGAATTGCGTGTATCTCACGCCGAATGCGTGAGACTTGAGAGCCCATTTCTTATCAATAGTTATAATATGTTCATTGTTTCTGTCTTCAAATGGGATCCTTCTCTGTGCATTCATTATTAATGAGACTGTTCTGACCCCTTAGTTATGCTGCGTTCGCACCAAAAAATTATTTGTTCGTTTCCTCGCGTGGTCGAGTTTGAGAGAGGCTTCCTCTTGTGACCGCCAATTCATTCTAAACCCGTCTCTACGTGTTGTGGAAGTACCAGAGACGTCAGAAAAACCGAAGCAGTCGTTTAGGATTCATAATATCATCCGTTCTATAAAATATTCGAATCTAGAACACTCCGAGAGCTCTGGCAGGAGTCCAGGTCCTCTATATCTAAATAATATAAGATGATATAATATAATATATTAATATCTTTATAATATAATATTGTAGCGTCACAGGCTTTGGGAGATGGGGGCGGGCCTTAGCGCGCGGGGGGGGGGGGGGGGGGGGGGGGGGGGGGGGGTTACCGGCGTTGTCGTGGTTACAAGACTTTGGGGAGAAAAAAGATCGTCCTGGCGGCCTTAAACTGACTCAACACCGCCGCCTGCTGTTGTGTAGTGTGAATCACAGGACATTTATTTGTCACGTGACTTTTGGCACTCATTTTCCGCCTTGCTGATCGCAAATGCAATCCGATTGTACTTTGTGTAAAACATACTGTATTTGTTTATGAAGCAAAATGCATTAGTTTGTGAATGATGTTTTGTATTTGCAAACCACACACTGGAAAAAGCCTTCTGTTGAACCAAGTAAAAAAAACATGGGTAATGGTTCACATCTATATTACATAACTTGAGCCAATGACAAATATATAGCTTGCCTCAAACAATATTTCCTATGTTCATAAAAACAAAACAATACAACTTGGCACCAAGTATAATTCTATTCTTTGAATGAAGTTAATACGTTTAAATCGTATGTTAAATCCTAAACAAAAAAATATTGATTCACTCCAACAATTGGTTCTCATTTAAGAAATATCTATCAGAAATAATTTGGTTTATCCAATCAAAAAGATTACAATTTTATCAAACAATTGTTTCTCATTATTGTATACATCATCATCATCATTTATTCCCGCTCGGCTCTCGCCGCTTCATGGCCTTGAGGCGGTTCTGTCTGGATTCGACATCACATCGCGACATCAGTCAGGGTTAGGTGCTTTGCCAAAGACACCTCGATACACTGCTTGGTGAAGCCGGGGATTGAACCAACAACCTTCAGATTACCAGCCAACCCGCTCTACCACCTGAGCTACTGCCGCCAATGAGTCATCGTCACTCTGGTCAAGGGTAGTGGTTTCACCTCAAAAAGTCGCCAAAAGTCACCAATAGCAGCTGAAAAAGAAGCTAGATTTGTCGCTTGTCGCTGTTTTGAAAAAAAGTCGCCAAAGGGGTCTGAAAAGTAGCTAAATATAGCGACAAAATCGCTAAGTTGGCAACACTGCGGTTTGGTCCAGTAGTCGTAAGCGTCTTTGTATTTAATGCGCATGCGCAGGCTTGTACGTAACCTTGACATTTTACATTTGTCAAAATAGATATTTCTTAATTGAACTCCTAACTAAAAATATCTATATTTCACAGTATTTTGAAATAAAAAAAAGTTATTTTAAAAATAAAACAAAAAATGTTTATTTGAATTGAATTACAAAATAATAATCAGATGAAGTGCGGCATAAAACCCTTTTTCCAGTGCACTGAGCGTGTGTGTGATTCATTTTGTGTGAGTAAAACACGTTTTGTGTGCGTGTGAATCGTTATGCGTGAGCAAAACACGTTTTGCGTGTGTGCGGGGTTTTGGCATGAATCTAACTCCATACTATGCGACTTTCCTTGATAGGCGCCATGCCTATAGATCAGGTTGAATCTGGAATAATGTTCTCGTTCTTTTACTAGTTTGCGCGCGAGAGGCTGTTTTGCGCGCGCAGAGGTAATTTGCGCGCGCGCAGAGATCATTTGCGCGCTCGCAGTTAATATCTACGCGTATGGAATAATATAATACGCCCGAATGCATCTGTTATCACATTAGTGAATTATGACACTAATGTGTCGCCATACAAAACCCCCTGAAACAACTTCAGTCTCACATTCTTATGCCACCATACAACAGTGCAAGCAGGCCAATGGCAACCAAGCGCGCGGTCCTTCCTCCCTCACTGCAAAAACGACCAGCCTCAACTGGTTATAGCCTACACGTGTGTGTGTGCGTGTGTGTGTGTGTGTGTGTGTGTGTGTGTGTGTGTGTGTGTGTGTGTGTGTGTGTGTGTGTGTGTGTGTGTGTGTGTGTGTGTGTGTGTGTGTGTATACTGGTGTTTATGCGAAATTATAGTCCTTTTTCCATCAAAAAGATAATGCGCTTTAAAATGATGCTCATCAAAAGTTAGTGCGACATATGTGATGGAAAAGGGTTATATCGCTCTAAAGCCGATTTTGTCGCACTAAGTTAATTCGCTCTGCAGAGGTGGTTTTGGGAAAGTTCTAGCGACATAAAAGTAATGGAAACGGCTTGAAGCGATATATAAAATGTCGCGCATACGCATTGACAACGGAAAATCATCTAGCGGGTCAGAAAAATGCGCTTCAACACGAGGCATTGTGACACCATTTTAATTCGCTATAATCATTCTGTCGATGGAAAACCGTTTAGCCGCTTCTTATGTCGCTACAAATTAATTCGCTTTAAGAGTTAATTCGCTTGAAAATCTGATGGAAAAAGGACTTGTGTGTGTAAGACCAAGTATGTGTGTATAACGACAGTGTGTAAGACCAAGTATGAATTCTGTCCCAGGCGGCCCCTCATGCTTAACAGCCTTTCTTATGGTCTTGGACAGTTAAAATTCTACCTACAACATAAACTGTATTAGGGAGCGTACCTTTTTGCAGCACTTCAGTGCGGACTCCTTGTCTGTCCTGCTGCCAAATAACCTTCAACCACTTCTGGAGGTTTTCCTTGTCTTTTTTAAATAAAGCAAGTGTGACAGAGGACCACTGATCTGTATTGACATTAACTTTGTGAGAAATTAAAGATTTTACAATATTTTCTCTTCCTCCTGCTTCTTTCCAGAGGTCTTTATTTTTGCTAGTCTTTCCACTCTTGAAGCGCCCCATCATTGATATCGTCTTCCATGTCCTCTTCAATGTGCTCTAACGATTTCTTCGTGTAGCCTGAATTTGGTCCCGAGCTCAAGGATGCCACCTACTGGATCTAAGGATTTCAGTCACCAAATCTGGCTTCCTCCCGCGCAATAAACATCCCGCTTTGAACGGTGAACTATTTAAGCCTAGCAGCTATAAAAAGCTATAAAAAAAATAAAAACTACAAAATGACTCTATTAATGCAGGCTATGTGGAAAATGCGCCGACTTTGGCTCAGCCTGGCTCCGCCTCTTCCGCTACGTAGCGAAGATTGCTGCCGTTGAGTACGGGGAGTGTACTTCGATCCACACTTCACGATTAGCCCGTTTTGAGTACGGCATCCGGGTCCTTGAAGTATACTTATTTTCGCCGGATCAGAATTGGAACGTACTCAAATTTTGGCTAGTAAGTACGGACAGTACGGGTATTGAAACACGTTTTTTTTCTTTGGATTTTTGGCTTATTCCCAGAGAGTCACAATTTTCACAGAGTAACCCCAAGATGAACCCTGGTTTAAAGTCTAAAAGACAAGTTTGTATCACTTGTCAACTGATTTAGACACATTTCTAGCAACGGCTTGTTGCCAATGCGTTTCAATGGTGCATTTGATGATGCTGTGTAAGCCTTTCCTGTTATAATAATAATAATGATACATTTTATTTAGAGGCACCTTTCAAGACACCCAAGGTCACCGGTTACAGAGCATATAGTCATCATAAATCGTTTAAAAAAACAAGACATTGTGGAAAAAATAAATTAAAACAAAAACAAGACAAAACAAAACAAACAAAGAATCAAAACAGTGATCAGTTAGACGTTGTGTGCGAGTTTGAACAGGTGAGTTTTGAGTTGTGAGTTGAAGGTTGTAATGGTGTCTGACCGTTTTATGTGTGGGGGGAGGGAGTTCCAGAGCCTGGGTGCTGAACAGCTGAATGACCGGGCACCCATTGTAGTGAGTTGTGATGTGGGGATACATAGTAGTCCAGCAGAGGTTGAGCAGAGGGAGAGTGAGGGAGTGTATTCTTGGAGGAGGTCGCAGAGGTAACTGGGGGCTAGGTTGTGGAGAGCTTTGTAGGTGAGGAGTAGGGTTTTGTATTGGATGCGGTAGTGTACTGGGAGCCAGTGAAGTTGGATGAGGACAGGGGTGATGTGGTCAGATGATTTGGTGCTGGTGATGATCAGGGCGGCTGAGTCTGAATGGTCTGCAGTCTGTTGATGAGTTTGGTGGGGAGTCCGGTTGAGGAGGGCGTTGCAGTAGTCTATGCGTGATGTGACAAATGAAGTGAATTAGGATTTCAGTGCTGGATTGGGTCAGTGATGGGCGGAGTCTCGCGATGTTGCGGAGGTGGAAGAATGCAGTCCGGGTGATGTTGTGAATATGGGGTGCGAATGAGAGGGTGTTGTCCAGGATGACGCCGAGGCTCTTGACTTTGGAGGAGAAGGGTACTGGGAATCCATCGATGATCATGAGTGGAGCTGGGGTGTGTTGTGATTTAGTGAGGGTGGATTTGGATCCGATGAGCAGGGCCTCGGTTCTTGTTTCCATTGAGTTTCAGGAAGTTTCTGCTCAACCAGCTCCGGATCTCTTCCAGGCACGTGATGAGGGAGGTGGGCTTGCGTGTCCTATAGCTTACTTGTTAATGTCCTCGACTCAGTCACCTATTGCATCACTTCCTTTAGGGCTTAGGCCTCCTAATTGATCATTGTAGTATATTTGAATGCCCCTCTTTCATATATATGACACCACCACCACTGGGACGTGGCAACAATTCCCCATATCCCCATATGGGGAGGGGGGTGGGTGCTTGTGGACAGTATGGGTGTACACTAGACCTAAATAGGAAGCACACTCAAGAGGAAGAATGGCCTCTCACACATATTCAATAATTGTTTCAAATAACCCTGCCTCGATATATAAATGTTTTGCTTTAAAAAATAGGTTACAGGCTGTCACTATAAAATGTATCCATGCGTGTCTCTGAGTGACGTAACAAGCCACCAGACAGCGATATTAAAAATACCCGAGTTTAAGTTCATTAAAAAAGTCACTTATTAATTATGTCTAAACTGCGGAGAATAGATACATATTCCAAGGTGCCTTTCGAAGGAAACCTTGGAATATCTGTCTATTCCTAACCAGCGGACCCTATGACAAAAACAACATAATTGACGGCAGCTCCGTTGCCGCCCACGTGGTAGACCATAGCTTTTATTCAATTGTCGTTATAACAAGATCTGTATCCGACCATTGACCATCGACTCGTAAATTCTATGAATTTAATTCATATTGACGTATGGCGATGGACCGTATGGCACTGTATCCCTTAAATCCCATTTTGAATTTAATAGACCATTCTCGTTGCTTCGAGGAAGTCTGGTGGTCTCCGTATATAATAAATAAATATATAAACATATTTATTTATTTATTCCAGCTCTTCTCAATGCTGCGGAACGCTCACTAAAATGTTTACGTAAACAATTTTAATGGTGTAACGATACATAAATATCTTACCCACCCAGAATAAAAGTATTTCCGCCATTTCACAGAAAAATATCCAAAAAACATCCAATAGGAAAGATGCTCACAGCGTCTATTGGAGACGTAGTCGGGTTAATACAGGAGTGAATCGGCTGCTGGAGCACCCCATTTCCGTCTGCAGACTACGCCGAAGGGTACCTTTCCCGTCAGCCACCGACGTTCAAGTGCCTTGGCCAAACAGTCGGTATTGATGTTCTCGGAGTCAGACTGTGTTGGTCTGCATTGGTCTGGGGTTTCTGGGTCCATAACTCGGAAGCTATTGAGCAAAAAGCCGTTTTCTTAGGAAATGAATGGGATTCTTAAAATATTTAAATAAAATAGGAGGAGCAAAATATTAATTTTTAGTGAGGTGTGTGTTGTTAGTACCACATAGTAGAACAGGTCTAAATTGGTCTGGGCCTCTGGGTCCCATAACTCGGAAGCTATTGAGCAAAAAGCAATTTCCCATTGGAAATGAATGGGATTCTTAAAATATTTAAATAAAATAGGAGGAGCAAAATATTAATTTTTAGTGAGGTGTGTGTTGTTAGTACCACTTAGTAGGACAGGTCAACATTGGTCTGGGCCTCTGGGTCCTATAACTCGGAAGCTATGAGCAAAAAGCATTCCCATAGGAAATTAATGGGATTCTTAAAATATTTAAATAAAATAGGAGGAGCAAAATATTATTTTTTTAGTGAGGTGTGTGTTGTTAGTACCACATAGTAGGACAGGTCAACATGGTCTGGGGCCTCTGGGTCCTATTAACTCGGAAGCTATTGAGCAAAAAGCCGTTTTCCATAGGAAATGAATGGGATTCTTAACATATTCAAATAAATTGGAGGTGCAAAATATTAATTTTTAGTGAGGTGTGTGTTGTTAGTACCACTTAGTAGGACAGGTCAACATTGGTTCTGGGGCCTCTGGGTCCTATAACTCGGAAGCCTATTGAGCAAAAAGCCGTTTTCCATAGGAAATGAATGGGATTTTAAAAAATTCAAATAAAATTGGAGGTGCAAAATATTAATTTTTAGTGAGGTGTGTGTTGTAAGTACCACATAGTTAGGACAGGTCAACATTGGTCGGGTGCCTCTGAGTCCTATAACTCGGAAGCTATTGAGCAAAAAGCAATTTCCCATAGGAAATGAATGGGATTCTTAAAATATTAAATAAAATAGGAGGAGCAAAATATTAATTTTTAGTGAGGTGTGTGTTGTTATTACCACATAGTAGAACAGGTCTAAATTGGTCTGGGGCCTCTGGGTCCCATAACTCGGAAGCTATTGAGCAAAAGCAATTTCCCATTGGAAATGAATGGGATTCTTAAAATATTTAAATAAAATAGGAGGAGCAAAATATTATTTTTTTAGTGAGGTGTGTGTTGTTAGTACCACATAGTAGAACATGCCTAAATTGGTTCTGGGCCTCTGGGTCCCCCTAACTCAAGAAGCTATTGAGCTAAAAAGCCGTTTTCCATAGAAATGAATGGGATTTTTTAAAAAATTCAAATAAAATTGGAGGTGCAAAATATTAATTTTTTAGTGAGGTTGTGTGTTGTTATTACCACATTGTAGGACAGGTCCACATTGGTTTGGGGCCTCGGGTCCCATAACTCGGAAGCTATCTGAGCAAAAAGCCGTTTTCCATAGGAAATGAATGGCCGAATATCCGTCGAATATCCAACTTCAAACTAACTTCACCACGGTCTTTAGCTGTCTGGTGACCATTTTTATCTATGTTGCAGCTGAGGTAGCAAGGCTCTTTGCGCCGTATAACGGCGGAGCCAGAAGAAATATCACGAGACGACCAGCTCAAGTCCAAGTGAGTCGAAGAAGCTATACACACACTGTGTGTTGTTTGGCTGACCACAAGGCGGATAAAGTCCCAAGCGTACAGCTTAAAGCGGACCTTCATATTTCAGGACTTGGAGAGCACAAAGTGACATTTTCAGGTCAGTGCGAAACTAGGCATTTACCAAAACCAAAATAAGTTTGTACTGTCCGGCTCGTTGAAATGATTTGCAGTTCTACTCAGCATTTCTTTTTATAGTTATAAATATTTCCTGTTCATATTTGACTCAAACTTAATTGATTTTCATAGTGTGAATAATAGTTATCACAGGCTTATTTGAGTCAATATGAGTTATGATTTTTTTTTATTTTCTCCAGGGAATGACAGCGATCCCATGGTCATAACAAACAAGTTGATGGAAGTATTTCCGAAGCTCCAAGAAGGGGGAGGCTTCGAATTTTTAAAAATTGCAGGATCTACACGGAGTCGAAATCTGGCATTGCTTCAGTGTCCCAGCACTGGATACACGCTTGCCTATCTAAAGGATCCAGCTTCGATGATTGGACAGGCTACAATCTTCATTCGTCCGCTTCAACAGGATCTACCCTTCGATTGTGTACATACATTTACAGAGACCTAGTTCAATACATAATCAAAACAAAGCTTACTGGTGACTTTCAATCATTAATTAAACGCTATTTGTTGTTGTTAGGAGAGCTCAAGTTCTGCCTCTGGTCCAGTCATCCCCTGCATCACCTGTCAGAAGGAGGTTCCCTTTTCAGAGATGAAGCTGCACAGATTGAGCTGCAATGGGTATGTACTTCCTAAAGCAATGCAAGGGTCGCATATTAATTTTTCTTTGGGAAAATGTCTCTCTTAAGAGTCTTGTGCACACAAATAAGGGAGTATGACCATAATTTAAATTTTGTTAACTTCAAGGACACCCATGCAGGAATCAGAGAAAGAACAAGAGGGAGGCCAAAGTGATAGTGAGACCGTCAGTGACAGTGTTCCAGTGAGGCCTGGAACATCAGCTGAAAGTGCAGAAGTGCCAGCAGTGATGGTCAACGAGGAGCTGGATAGTAAAGAAGCAGACAGCGGTTTGTGTCATCACGATAGGGTTGCTATAACTGAGCAACTGAAACAAAGTCAATAGAAAAATAACACGATATAATTAGATAAGATAATACAGTTACAGACAATTAACCTCTTAAACCCGAGCGCCCCCGGGGGCGGGGGCAGCTGCACCAACGTGTGCTGTAAACAGCTGTAAACAGCACCACCATGCTCCAACATGTCCATGTTGCATACCCACGTAACGGGAAGAAGCTCGGCTAAAAGCCCATGATAACCATTTTTACCTAAACAAAACACAATTCTAACAACAAGCAACTAAATGAGCCCGTAGCAAAACACGCAAAACGTGCATGCGCGCATACTGGCCGTCGCCGATTTCGCTACTCCATGCCACCCACACAAAATAGGTCATATGAAAGCTGAGGCTCCACAAATTCCAATGATATCACTCCCATCACTCTACGACGAAAACTCACCGAACTAGCAACCAAAGAAGAGCAAAATAAACAAAACAAATCAAAAACGTTATACAGTGTGATACTTTTGAATGGCGAATGGTGTTTTTTTTACATGGATTCGGGTCCCTCGATTTGACGTTCCCTCGACTCTATTGGCTCTTACGGTTCGATAGAGGTGTCAATCATCCAAATTGACCATGCATACCCACGATATCTTGGGTATATCCAGCAGTGGCATGACAGCCCTTAGTGTTTATAGTTAGTTAGTTATAGTTGTTCAAAGTTGCTGCCAGCGTGTTTATATATATATATATATATATATATATATATATATATATATATATCTTTATCCCTAGTGATGTAGTTTTTAGCTGTGTTTTTACCTTTGATTTTACAGTTTGGTTTTATTATATGTATTTCCCAAATATATCTGCTCCAGTTGGAGTCAAACTTCATTTCGATTGTATGGTTTACTTTGACTGGAAAAATTATAGAGCCCTGGGTGAATTTTCAAAACAAGTCAAAAATGTTGAATTTGGATGGAATGAATACCTATAGTGATATGTCAGTGAAATAAAATTAGATTTACAGTCTGGTACCTTAGAAAGGTCAAATGGTGCCCAAAAGTGCCCAAATGGCACCATTTAGTCCGCCTGGACCTACCTGTACTAAAACCTCTCTAAAATCACTTTATTCACTTTATTAGCATTTATCCTGGAACAGGGTACTTATTAGATGTTGTTATATGTTTCCCTAAAGGTTCTGGGCTACTATCCCATAGTTTCAAGGTGGTATTCACTCTAAGTATGTGTTTTCTCTAGGCGAAAATTTAAAATTGACATTTCTTACTATGTTCTAGCAGAATTTACTCTGACACAGTAACATCTATATTGATTCTGACACTTCTGCAGTCCCCTCACAGGTGTTACCTTCTTTTTGAAACCAACTTTATTCATATAGCCCTTGTAGTTGTGGAGGCATACTCTATTCATTTTGGGCATGTCATTTCGGGCAGGAGGCCTGTGAAATAGGCCTAGGGCTTAACAGGTTAATAACATGCAACTGGGTTATATTTTCTAACTGTTCCTATATTTAAATTTTGTTCAGAATGCTGTTTTGCTGTTGTCTTGGATGTCTCTCTGGAATAGATAACATTATTGTTGTTGTTTATTTAGAATGGAAGCTTATTGAAGAACCGTCTCAAGCTGCCAAAGTTTTCAAAGAGAATCTGCTGAAGGAACATGCATCTGGGACACCACTTCGAATGAAGATGGATGTAAGGGACTCTGAAGAGGACAGGGAACGGGAACTTCTCTTGTTCTATAAACAGCAGCAAGAATGGGCATGTCCACTTCATTGTACTCTTGTTGGTAAGTAATATAAAGTTTGTAAAATAAATGTATAAGTAAAGTTTATACCACTCAAGTATCTTATATGGAATTGTTAAATGGGAGAATGGAATCCAAACAACTATATAATTGATGACCACTAATGAAAATATACCATGCAATATTCTCCTGTAATCTGAAAGAATCAATATTAAGGATGCTATTCTAGAATTACAGCCAATAGAATATTGACTATTTTTTCCCTTGCTTGTTAAATGTTAACTTATCCAGTTACCTGTATTAGTCAGCCACTGTTTTTCCACTGTGTTATTCTCAGTATTTTATTTCAGGTGATGCTGCTGTCGGAGAGGGAGTGATGAGGTACTTTCTGACAACGGTGATATCCAAACTCCAATTTGGATTCAGTCTAGATCTTGGTAAGTCTCTTACTATTTGAAGGTTAATATGTACTTTTAAAAATGTATTTAAGTGGTTTAATTGTTGTGACTTTATCCCCTGCTCTCTTGATATTTTACAGGAGGAATGGGCCGAACACTGCTGTTTGAGGGTGAACCTGACCATCTTGTTCCAGCAGCATCAGAGGCACTCATTGAAAGCAATCTCTTCCGGGTTGCAGGAAGGATGTTGGCCCACAGCTTTCTGCATGACGGTCCCCATGTCACAGGATTAAGTCCTGCTGTGATTCATGTACTGTTCAATGGGGATCCTGAAATGGCAACTGTTGTTACAGAAGACTGTCCTGATCTGCACATCAGGAGTATCATAAAACTGGTATGTAACATATAAGAAACTTTGTCTTGCAAAAAATATTGTTTGGGCAAATATAATAACTTGTACGGTCTTGATTCTAGATTGAACAAGAAACTCACACCAGAACAGAAGGACACAGTTTCAGATCTTTCCATGTCTTGGGATCTTCCAGCAGTCACCAAAACAAATCGGAGATGGCTACATAACAAACTTCTACTCCATGCAGTGAGTTCCTGCTGGTTAAGTCACATAATTCATTGCTGTAGTTGTTGAAATTATAGTTATAATTATAAGTGTTGTAAACTCTGGCTTGTTATGTTATCACTGGCAGAGATGGAAAAGGCCAAATTTCAGTGGTGAAATTCATGCTATGAATACTTAATGATATTTAGTCTTTGCCTATTGTCATGTTAGTCCTTCAAAACCACCATTTAATGTATATACAGTTTTAAAAAATCACACTACAGTAAATTGAGAGCAGCTTAACAACACATGTCTGGTTATGTGAATTTGCTTTTTGATAATCTACTTTAAAAAGGTGATACAGTCAAGAGTTCACCACTGTTAACTTCTTTCATTTACAGTTTTTAAACATTCGCAATAGACACAAGTTGCTGAAATTTAGAAAGTGGAATTCCCCCATTTATCCATTAGTTATGTCTTAAGCAGAACATTTTTGTCAAGTGTGCATGAAGCACCGCATATTCTCAATCACAGGCAAACTGGGACTGTAGACAGGACAACTAGCACTCTTTAACTTGTCATCCAGGTAGAATGTGATTTGTTGCAAAATGAAGGGAAAATACACATGTAAATAGTGGCATACATTATTTTAAAATGTGTAAATGTCTTGTAAAGGGTTGCTATATTCTGTACTAGAGTTTGAATGGATTTTATAAAGCACTTTATTGTGCTTTTATGAACATTTTCCCTACTATGCCAACTTTTGTAAAATTTGGGTTGAGGATTTGGACTGTAATATGGGTCGGTTCTGTCTCTTAGGTCATTGGGAGGACCATGCGCCAGATCAAACAGTTGAGAAAGGGACTGAAAGATGTGATGGTATGGCCCCTGCTGACATCTAGGCCAGATGTTGTCCCACTTATTTTCCCCAAAATGGCTGAAATGCAGTTCACACCCCAGGTAAGTCAGTAATTTAGTTATATTTGTCACTTTACTTGATGAATTTACATGTATTTTCAATGACTGAGCTGGTTATTTTTCCTTTTACCAAGAATGTGATCTGCATATTCCTTCACCAAAATAAATTCTCCCTTTTAAAATAATTACAATTTGTGTATTCTTTAAGATGCTCCTACAAAAAATCACATGGCCAGTTGAGGACAGTGATGATGAAGACTTTGGGCCCTATTTTAACGGTCTGAAACGCAAGTGGGAAAGCGCAAAGCGCAAGTAGCTTTGTGGGCGGTTCTACGGCGCTATCGCTATTTTACAGGCGGACAAATGACGCTTGCGCCGCGGCGCAAGCGTCAAAAGGGTTGGTCTGAAGCAGCCTAATTACCCGTAGGTGTGGTTTGGGCGTAACGTGCAACAAACCAATGAGAGTGCCAGCTCCCATCCCCTTTAAGAGCCATGAGCGCATTTGAATCGGACGAGTTGATATTTTGACAGCGCGTCTGCAGTCTCCGATGAGACAGATGCACATGAATTTGCAAATGGCTTAGTTTATTGCCAAATAATGTGGCCTAATTCACACATGGAATAAGGGGTTTTCTTCAACAACTTCAGAAATACTGAGTCCTCAAATAAATTTCGGCAAAGAAAACGTATGATAGGCTATAACATATGATATGCGGTAACTGTGGTTCTATTTAATGATATACGCAATACATTATAAACATTGTTTCTTATCAGTATTGTATGCATGTGTCCCCGCGGTAATAGACATTGCCATTGATTGTATTATGCGTTACGTGTTTAGTTTGCCCAAGTGAAGGAATTCAAGTACCTCGGGGTCTTGTTCGCGAGTGAGGGTACTATGGAGCGTGAGATTGGCCGGAGAATCGGAGCAGCGGGGGCGGTATTGCGTTCGCTTTACCGCACCGTTGTTACGAAAAAAGAGCGGAGCCGCAAGGCAAAGCTCTCGATCTACCGGTCTATCTTCGTTCCTATCCTCACCTATGGTCATGAGGGTTGGGTGGTGACCGAAAGGACGAGATCGCGGGTACAAGCGGCCGAGATGAGTTTTCTCAGAAGGGTGGCTGGCGTCTCCCTTAGGGATAGGGTGAGAAGCTCAGCCATCCGTGAGGAACTCGGATTAGAGCCGCTGCTCCTTTACTTAGAAAGGAGTCAGCTGAGGTGGTTCGGGCATCTGGTAACGATGCCCACTGGGCGCCTTCCTTGGGAGGTGTTTCAGGCACGTCCAGTTGGGAGGAGACCTCGGGGAAGACCCAGGACTAGGTGGAGAGATTATATCTCAACAATGGCTTGGGAACGCCTCGGGATCCCCCCGTCAGAGCTGGTCAATGTGGCCCGGGAAAGGGAAGTCTGGGGCCCCCTGCTTGAGCTGCTCCCCCCGCGACCCGACCCCCGATAAGCCGACGAAGATGAGATGATGATGAGAGTGTTTAGTTTGCGTGTGTTAAAACAGAGCACACACGCGCGCCCGCATTCATTAATTCTTTTTAACACTCACTCGCAGTAAAGCAATGTTTTTCACGATCAAATAGGCCTACTCATCAATCCTAAAAGTTATGGGCATGTAGGCCTACACGATGTCTCAAGAAAATGTGTTTGCTGTACGGTGTTTGCAGATGCATTGATTAAAAAGTAGCCTACAACTTATTACCGCTGCATCAGCTGTTCTTTCCCAAATAATTTACCAAGAATGTGCGGCTAGGTAGATGAGAGAAGCAAAGTGTATTCGCGAGGTGCACAAGCAATCCGTATGCATCGCATGCGCATGTATGCTTGCGCCCTTAAAATAGCATCTGAACAACGCGCCACTGACTTTAAACCAGGTATTTCCTGGTCAGTAGCGCAATGGTATTCAGAGACGGCAAAATACCGTTTGCGCCAGAACACGCCTCCTCCTTCCGCCGAACCAGAACTTGCGCCGGATGCAAGATAGGGCCCTTTGACTTAGAGTCCACGTGCCGCGTCACTGGCTTTCTAAGGTTGTTCATTGAAACAGGTATAAACACCTTATTTGGCTAATGCATTGCTCTCTTTACAAATGCTTCTATGTCTCATGGATAGATGTGATCAATTAGAACTAAATGTCTTGAATCCATTTTATGACTTTTAGCTTCATCAGGTAACCTGGCCCAGCTGTTGACATTCTGGGTTGGCTGGGAGATGCTTCCTCCCAAACTGAGAGTGGAGATTTCTGGGGGAACCCTTCCTACGTCCTCCACATGCTTCGAAACACTAAAGCTGCCAGCTCATTTCAAAACCTACATGGATTTTGAGGAAGCACTTGTCTCTGCCATAAATAGTGCACAGACTGGATTTGGACTTGTTTAATTTTTTCAGACAGATGTCATTGAATGCACTGTTAAGTAGGTCAGGTCAATTGACACAAGTTCAGTGTCTTTGAAAACTAATAAACAAATAAAACACTGGGTTGGACATCAGTCTGCTATGATTCTTGATAAAACTTGCACAGTCTCTACGTATAATCTAAGTGCATCAGTTAAAGAAACTCCTGGAGCTGGCAAAATGGCAACCTCTTCATCTGAGAGCTCACGGGCCAGCTGAACCTCAGGGACTGACACAGTGCCTCCATGAAGACTGTGAGGTCCGTTCCAGTCGATCCCATACTCTTCAGGAACCTGAATGGAGGACAAGCATGATCAATCTTGTACTTAAAACTAGTTTGACGGGGCTTCCGGTTTGGCGATGATGCGATAGGCAGCAGTAAAGTAGAGCTCCCGGTCAAAATTAGTAAAAAACTGTGTAAAACTCCTCAAATTATCTGAATAGGACATGGATAAGAATACAAGGGGTCAAGAGAAAGACAAAAGGCTTAATATGCCAAAACCCGAATCACAAAGTAAGAAAAAGATGACGACGATGTCAAAGGAAACCAACGAGGGCCTCGTGCTAACAGCCAGCGCTGACAATGACGAGCAACCTAGCTGGGTGGCTGCGTTTCAAACAAGCATGCAGACCACCCTGGCTTGTATGCAAGTTAAAATTGACGCTGGCAGGCAAAATATGGAAACCAAACTGGACAAGATAAGTAAGCAAATGGATGATGCTCTGAAAGGAGTTCGAGACGAGATGGCAAGATTGAGAGAAGAAATGGGTCAAATCAGAACGGACACGACGCGGAGCCTGGAGAGCTGCAGGGAGGAAACGAGCGGCAGAATCGCACGTGTTGAGGTGGATATTCGTGATCAACGGAAAGACATGGGATTGGTAGAGGAACGTGTGGGAGAGACAGAAGAATGGAACACCGAGGCTCAGGACGTTATCACGACTCTGATTGAACAACAGTCCAAACTTCAGGAAAAACTGACTGACCTCGAAGGACGATCCAGAAGAAACAACATCCGTGTTTGGGGTGTGAAAGAAGGGCTTGAGGGGGCCTCGACCAAAAAATACATTGACGAGCTAATTCACAAGGAGCTAGATGTACCTGTTGGTGAGGAGCTTCAGATCCAAAGAGCACACAGGGCTCCAGCCCCCAGACCAGCTGAAAACAAACCAGCCAGAGCAATCATTGTGAACTTTCTGAGCTTTGATGACAAAGAGAGCATCCTCAAGACGGCGTGGAAGAAGAACGTGCAGGTGTCCGGGCAACGAGTCACATTCGATCATGATTATTCTGCGGAGATTGCAGCCAAGCGTCGGGACTACGCTGGTCTTAAAAGGATTCTCAAGGAAAAAGGTCTCCGGTTCCAATCACCCATGGCCACGCTGAGGATCCACTGGGGCGACGGAACCAAGATCTACAACAACCCACAGGAGGCTGCCAGGGCGATGCGACAGAAAGGATTGGAGGTACCAGTTCGGAGAGAGGAAAGACCTACGCTGCTGCAGAGAGCCGAGGCAATACGCAAGTGGACCAGGGTCGGGAGACGAGAGCGCGGAGATCCCCCCAGTACGCGAACAACGAGGGACCCGAACTGAGGATAATCAATGAGTGACGGGATGGGAGCGAGTCCTATTGCTTACCATCCCCGACTTGAGGCTTCTATGGGTGAGCAGGAAATTGACTATAAATCGCAAGTGCACATTCTATTTTGTAGGATAACATATATAAAGGACACCAAGCGATTAACACAAAGGTAAATTGACCTACGACCGAGTGCAAGGGATATCTTCTTATAGATGACCTCAATGTTATTTGATCTGGCTTTGTTGGCCATAATGTTCAGACTATTTGATAAATTTGACTCCGAAACAAGTTTTGACCGGGAGTTACGGAGTTTAATAATGTTGGACAATCTTAGTGAGCTTGGGAGACCCATAGCATTGGACGTCTTCGCCACTAGGGGGGGCCCATCCACTAGGGATGGATTTACCCCCTGCCCTCCAACAGGGAGAAGAGGAATAGTTTGCCAATCCTCGTTTAACTTGGGAGACCGAACCATGTTCTTTTGCTTTTGGTTTGGTTTTTGTTTGTTGAGTTTAGCGGTTGCTGCTGATTTATTATTTGTGACTCTTGACATGTGGGGAGTTGATGAAGGACACTCTGAGAAACTGTACAATGGATAGGGGTTTGCAAATGGTGTCTTTGAATGTTAATGGAATGAACAACCCAGTCAAAAGAGCCAAGGTGTTAGCAAAATTTAGGAAGGAGGGGACCGTGGTCATATTTCTGCAAGAAACTCACTTGTCGTCCCAAGAGCATGACAAATTAAAACGGTTTGGATATGATAATACATTCTACAGCTCATTCAAACAGACCAATAGGAGATGAGTGGCCACCCTAATCAAGAATTCTGTGAAATTTGACTTAACTGATAAGGAGGGGAGGTATGTGATGGTTAAAGGGAAGATGGAAGGGCAAATGGTCACGTTACTCAATATCTATGCACCACCGGATAGTGATAGAAAATTCTTTAAGACTATATTTGATATCATAGCGGAGGAATCAGAAGGTACTCGTATCTGCGCAGGGGACTTCAATGTGACACTCGATCACAAATTAGACACCACTAGTACCAACAGGAGCAGGGCACGTATCAGTAGGTACGTAAACCTACAACTGTCAGAACTAGGAATTGTGGATGTGTGGAGAGATATGCATTTACTAGACAGGGATTACACTCATTACTCGCACAGATATTCGACCTACTCCAGGATTGATTACTTTTTTATGACGACAGGGGACCGACACAGGGTGGAGGACTGCAGAATAGGGGTAACGGACCTATCCGATCATAGTGCTATATACCTGACGGTGGACTTGAACAGCAGGAGGAGAAAGACTGAGTGGAGAATGAATGTAGGACTATTAAACAATAAGGATTTGGTAGAAGGGATAAGGCGAGATATAACTAGATACAGAGAGGAGAATGATAATGGGGAAGTGGACCCGACTATTTTGTGGGATGCACTAAAGTCAGTAATAAGAGGGAAGTTAATAGCACAAACATCTCTCCTCAAACGAACCAGACTGGAGCTCTATCAAAACTTAATCGGACAACTTAAAAAACTGGAAAAACATCACCAAGAACTGAAAACCATCGAGACGCTAAAGAGGGTTAAGGAAGTCAGAGGAAAGATCGATCAGATACTATTGACAGAAGTAGAGAAGAAGGCCAGATTTGTGAAGCAGTCTTATTATGAGGGAGGGCCGAAGGCAAGTAAATTATTAGCCAGAAGAATAAAGATGCAACAAAAGTTAAACACTGTACACAAAATTAGGGATCCCACGACTGATGAGCTAGTAAGAGAACCAGAGGACATAGAGAGGGTGTTTGTCGATTACTATAAAGCGTTATACACACAACCCACAGCAGCAGAGCCAGATAGGATGAAAGATTTTTTAGAAGGACTGGAACTGCCATCAATAGGAAGAATACGGAATGACCTCCTGACCTCAGCTATAACAGAAGAGGAATTAGAGGAAGCAATAGGTAGAATGAAAAATGGCAAGACAGCAGGTAGCGATGGATTTCCATCAGAGTTCTATAAGGTATTCAGACAGGAGCTGAACCCAATATTGATGGCATCATTAAGGTATACGATGAAGGAGGGCAAAATTCCCCCCTCTTGGAAAGAAGCTAACATTACCACGATCCTAAAAGAAGGGAAGGACAAAGACCTATGCAGTAGTTTCAGACCAATATCCATACTTAATGTAGATTATAAAATATACACCTCAATACTGTCAAAGAGGTTTGGGACATTCATGCCCGATGTGGTCGATGAGGGTCAGACTGGATTTATAAGAGGAAGGCAAGCACAGGACAACATAAGGAAGGCTATTCACATTGTGGATGAGACGCAGAGGAGCGGAGAGAGTGCGGTCCTGGTGAGTTTAGATGCTGAAAAGGCCTTTGACTGTGTAAACTGGACATACCTTTTCATCGTGTTAGAAAAGTTAGGATTCAATGATAGTTCAGTTAAATGCATCAAAGCATTGTACCAGGAACCGACCGCAAGAGTGAGGGTAAATGGGAGTCTATCGGATAGGTTTATATTAGGTTGATCGACTCGACAGGGCTGCTGCTTATCACCCACTCTCTTCGCTATCTTCATGGAGCCCTTGGCCCAAGCAATTAGACAACACCAAGACATCAGGGGAGTAGAGATAAGAGGGACAGAGCATAAATTGGGTCTATTTGCGGACGACCTGCTGGTATACATAACGCAACCAGACGTAAGTTTTCCGGCTTTGATGGGCTTACTACAGGAATATGGATACTATTCAGGGTATAAAATTAATGTGACGAAGACACAGATCTTGACGTTAAATTACTCACCTCCGAAAAGGCTCAAAGAAAGTTTCAAAATCAGATGGGACTCAGACGAAATGAAATACCTGGGGGTATACATCACAAAAGGAATAGACAAATTATACAACGCAAATTATTTACGCACCAACCAAGAAATAAACAAGGATCTGAGGAGGTGGTCACTTATCAACCTAGATTTTAGCTCAAGGATAGAAGTGGTCAAAATGAACATGCTGCCAAGACTGCTGTATCTATTCCAGTCTCTACCTATACAGATACCACAAAATAAATTCAGGGAGTGGGATAAATTGATATCTCGTTTTATTTGGGGAGGGAAAAGACCAAGGGTTAGATTTACAACTATGCAGTTGCCCAAAGAGAGGGGGGGATTGGCAGTGCCCAATCTCGAGGACTATTATTATGCAGCGCAGCTCAGGGCGGTGATATGTTGGTGCGATTCACATTATGAAGCCAGTTGGAGGTTCATAGAAACGGGAGGGCTAACAGGGAGGGAGGGCCTTCAGATCCAGACAATGTTAGGGGATAGGGAACGTTTTAGGACACAGGGGAAATTATTGGATACAATCACTAGATTCACTTTAGACATCTGGAACACTGTAATTAAGAGGTATAAACTGGAAAAGGAAACCAAGGTTCTTAGATGGCTGGCTCATGACAGTAGGTTTCAACCAGGGAAAGATGATTGGAATTTTAAGAGATGGGAGGTTAGGGGTATCACGGCAATATGTACTATAATGGATAAAGGGGTGATACAAACTTTCCAGTGTCTTAAGGACAAGTTTGATTTGGGGGCAGAGACTATTATAGATACATACAGGTGAAAGATTATTATGATAAGGAAATAAAAATAGACAAATCTGTAGGACGGAACTCGCTGATTCAATTGGTGATTAATGCATACGAAGGGAGGAAAGTGAGGGCCATTTCAGCTTTATACCAAGCACTGCATGAAAACAGGGGAAACTCAACAAATTATATCAAGGATAAGTGGGATAGAGAATTGGAGATAGAGATGACCGAGGAGGAATGGGAAAATGTATGTAGGATTCAGCACTCGGCTACGGCTTCGAGGTTGTGGAGGGGAGTTTGGTTGGAAAAATGTCATCCGGTTCTTCATAACACCAAAAGTGAAGGGGATGTATACACCAGAACATAATGACTGCTGGAGAAAGTGTGGCCAGGTTGGGGCTGACCATACGCACATATTTTGGAAATGCCCCAAGTTGAAGGTGTACTGGGAAGAAATATGGGGATATTGAAGAAGATCCTGGGTTATGGAGTGCCTATGACTGGATTGGTGCTGTATTTGGGGAATCTGACGGAGATGAACGTACAAGCTGGAGATCTTTATTTGGTCAAAATCTTGCTTGTCGCTAGTCGGAAAGCTATAACTAGAGCATGGTACAAGGTTGAGCCACCTACAAAAGAACAGTGGTTGAGTGTAGTAGAGGAAATATATGATATGGAAAGGTTCACGTTTATACTGAGGGTGCAAGGGGGGAAACTTGACTCGAGATGGGTGAAATGGATTGAGTTTAAGAGAGAGGAACAAATGTAACGTTTATAGGACACCGCACGACCATGAAGCCTGCAAGAGATGTTATGTAAATAAGGAGTAGCTCACATGTCACACTGTCATTTTTTCATTTTTTTTTATTTTCTATTATTATTTTATTTTTTATTTATATTATTATTTCTGTTTAGTTATTCCGTTTTCTGTTTTATTCAATGGAACTGTGATTATCTGTAATTTGCAAAAATGCCAATAAAAATTTAAGTAAAAAAAAAAAAAAAAAAAACTAGTTTGACATGTCATTACACAAGGTAGTTAAGATTGTTATTTTTGGTCACCAAGTCGGTGAGAAATTAAATGTTGCCTATTCAATTGTTGTTTTGTAAAATAATACAGTTGTGCATAGTATGCACCATAAAAATTACAGCTCAGAGGTTGATCTTTGAAAGCTCAGGAGACTGAAGAAACTATAACCTATGTTTCATTTAAAGTAGCACGTTTAGCACAATATCTTGTCCCATTATTCCTTTGGGGAAACAGACAGTGAAGTGTTCAAAGTTGATTGTTCTTTAACCTCAGTAGGATCCTCCATAGGGCCTTGCTCTCTGTATCTTCTCCAGAGTTGCTGTGGCGACTGATTCCTTTCAGTTCTAAGACCATGAAAGTTCCAAGCATCTCGGAAAGAGTCGAGGCTTTGCTGAATTAGTGGAAGGAAGATCCGGTGCAGTGCGAAAAGATGGACTTCATTGTCTGGATTCAGTGTTCCCTGATCTTGCAATGAAGTGAAAATCTGATAGAAGAGGTCCAGGGCATGTTCATAAACATCTCTCCACATCCTCTCTATTCTGTGTTTAGGATAAAATTGACAAATTGTTAATTTACGTGACATATGCTAAAGAAGTACATTAAACTGGTACGTTTGTTTTGTGAGCCTAGTTGTCAAACATATTTATTTACCGCTGATTGTGGACACTTCTGCCTGTGATGTGTGAATTCCTGTCGGTACCTCTGCTTCTGATCATGAATTCTGCTACATCTGCATTCTCCCCCCTTTATCAGACCGTACCCTTGATGGCAGCCATACTGCTCGGCAGCGGCAATAAAGCTCTGTAAGACCGTCTGAGCACGATTATTGCCAGCCACAGTCAGGTAGACCACTAAACGACTGAATCCATCCACCCCACCATGGACAACAAATCTCCACCTGTCAGCCAATTGTGAACACATGAAAAATAACAACTTTATTGTAAAGCAATTCTAATGAAACATCTAGAAAGATGCATTGTTTATCTACTTATATCACTGACCTGATGAGCTTATGGTGGCCATCTATATGCCACAAAGAGTTTGGGCCAGGAACAGAATACTGTCGTCGTCTTAATACACGCAGCCTTAGACGTCTCATGTAGACTCCCTCTGCATCGACTCTGCGTAAAGACTCTTGCAGTCTTGAGACTGAGGGGAGGAAAATAAAACGAATAACCACACACTCACTGGCTACTTATTTTGAGGAAATAGTGGTGTCATAATGAAAGACATGACGTGTGTATTTTCTATTTTGGATTTTTGAATGATTTTGTGTTTAAGAAGACTCATTCCCCCTGGGTTGTATGCAGTAAGCGAGGTGTGTTTATTTACGTTGCATGTCATGTTAATTAGGTTTGTTGTCCCGTTGTCATGGCGACCACTGCGGTCCAAAGGAAGTCCGGTTTTCGCTACGGCTAGGATACTTGTTACAACTGTATTTGTGTTATCGCTCCTCCAGTGATAAGCCAGGTCTTGATTTTAAATACAGGGCTTTAATGATCGTCAACCCGTGAGAACCAGGTCAAAGAAAGAAGATATAAATGAACAAAAAATAATGCTGTATGAATGTCTAATAAAGCTTGCGTCATAACATAAATACAACTAATCATCTGACACTGGAGGTCTGCAGCCAGACCCCTCGCAACGTCTTTCCATAAGCGGACTTCCTTCACCTTTCAAAGGGCAGAGCTCTGTATTAAAAATAAATGTAAATAATGCTCATATTAATATACTCACTTGGAACACGCACACCTCTTGCATTCAGATGACCGCGCATTAGCTTGTAGCCGGTGTTTGGATGTCTTCTGTGAATTTCACTTACAATACGGTCTAACTCATCATCACTCACAGCTGAATAGAGGTCTGTCTTTCTGCACAAACAAAATATCAACATCAAGTAATGTTACCTTAAACATAATATCCTTTCTGAGTGGATGAGACCAGCAATCCCTAAACTGAATTAAAAAAAAGAAAAAAAAAGTGTAAATACCTTAAACCGTTTTGTTTCATGCGCCTCCTGATGGTCCTCTTTGACACTCCGAACATCGCTGCAATTTGACCCGCGGGTAAGCCACTAAGAACTTGATGCTCCAGAACTGCACTCGGTATGTCAAACGCCAAACGCCCCGGTCCCTGTGTGTGTTGGGCCTGATGCTCCCTGGTACCAGAGAAGCGGTGGACTACTTCTTCTAAATTTGCAGTCACTCTATAATCAATATCTTGGTCAGAAAGTGCGGAAATAACTCCAAGAACTTCAATAAATTCCTCTGCTTTACTCGCTACATGCTCTGGGTCAGCAGGTCCTGCTTCCACATCCTCTGCTAAATCTAAAACGTCTCTCACCAACTCCCTAGAAAGTTCATGAAGATCCTCCATCATCATCATCTTCTTCTTCACACTCTAGATAAAGTTTAAGTTCAAATCAGTTTGACAGTTTAACAATTCCTCTTCTTCTGCATTACCGCCACCTACTGGTATGGAGTGCTCCATTTTCTTTATCCAAGCACTCTACTTCAGACCAAAGCAATGGATCAGACTCGATTAGCGTTAGCCCCACCCACCGATTTTGATGGGCGAGTTTGACAGTTTTACATTTCATGAAGCACTGAAACACAGGATCATGAAATGTAAATGTAAATCATGAAATGTAAATGTAAATCATGAAATGTAAATGTCAATTAATTAAATAGTATTTAATTCCAATTTTAATGAATTAATGACACATTTAATAAAACATTTATGTATTTAATTCCAATTTTAATTAATTAATGACACATTTAAGGAATTATTTAATGGTGTATTTATTTATTTAATGGTGTATTTATTTATTTAATTTTGGCACTTTTAGTCCTCCATAAGTGATTAGATGTCATGACTGCCTGCCCAAACACCTTTTCTGCAATGACTGTGATTTGTCTGTGCATCAAAACTATGTTTTGCACAATAGGGACTCTGTTGTAGAAGGTTTTTACAAGGCACTTCCACCTACATGTTATATTGTGCAAGACGGCAGTGTAGCACATCAATTATGTGAGCAAGGTATGTCTTTGATGAATTTTTATGCTTTGTCATATTATCTATTTCATTTCAATTTAAATACTTTATTCTATTGAATATTTTCACTCCATTGTTTTTTTAGCATGTCTTCTACCCATAGCTTTGCCACTCAATCTTTGCAATTGTGACAAACAAGACATTGCAGTAAACGCTGGATGAGCCATCATTCTTGTGACCATAAGTGGTGAGTTTGCAATACCATGGAAACTTGTATGACTATGGTGGTTTTCTGGACTTTTATTTGAATTACTCGTTTAATGACATATTGTAATGAAATTTTGTTTCAACAGGTCGATATGATCTTTCGCTTCCCTTGGTGACATGCAAGTCCTGCTTCAAATCATGGACACCTGGATTAAAAGACCTTCGGTCCAATGGTTACTGGCCCGGCAATGTGGATTTTCAGACCGTTTATTCCACTGATGTGTTTCACACATTTGAGGAATTCAAAGTCAGTGCACCGGGGTTATCTCGACAAGCATTTGTGAAAATGCTTCATAATCGCACCATCAACTCAGGGCAGGGTAAATGGTGTTACACCTTCTACTTCTGCTGTGCCCATTTTGGATTGTTGCATTAATAACATAATAAAACATCTCTTCATTCTGTTAAAATGTAACTGGAAGGAAGAAAATCTGGTGATAGTTTCCAGCGTAGTTTCCTGGATTGGACCTACTGCAGTCATGAAAAGGAAAAGCTGTTGGCTGTTGACCATTTATCTTGTCCAGCCTGCATGGAAGACATTGCAGCAATTTATGTTTATGGAAACTGCAAGATGTACCGCTTCAGTCGGATTAAAGGGTAATGGCTACTGCATTTAATCCCGGTAACGTCCCAGTAAAAGAAGCACAAAAATTTGGTCTGAAGCTGCAAGGTTGTCCAACATACACAACGTGAAATATACAGTCGTATCAAATATGCTGCTCAATTGACCAGCTGGGGCTTTTTACTTGTGGTGGGTTTGTCACTGAAGATGATTGTAAAACTGTTACACTAACATAAACTACTGGAGGATTAAAGCTCTGGTGTACCCTGTAGTAATTTCAAGGTTTAAATTCCTCTAGGACTGATGATTCTGGTTACTTTGATGGTGCTTATTTTTCAAAAGACAAGGAGGTTGCAGAATTTGTGGAGGGTATCCGGAATCGAATCAAACCTGTGAGTGATGCTATTCCATGATTATATTTTAATGTAACAGAATCATACAAGGTTAGAAATTATAATCTCTTTGGTTGTTTGAGCACAAAACCAAACTAGAAAACTTAATACACAAACTTAAACAATAATTACAATCTGCTATTCTCTACCAATTAAAGTGATACGTTTTTCTTACCATGTTAATGATTTTAGGCTTCAGACACATTTGAAACAATATTAATGTGGCATTACTGTTAGCTTTTTGGAGCAAAAACCACAGCTATTTGTTTGCTTGATTCAACTAACGTTAGCTACCGCTTTTTAGATATTTTTAGGACAGAGTCTACTGCACGAACGTAGACCATGCATAAAGTGAATAAATTCTAACAAAGGGCTATTTAGATAAATAATCTGGTAAGGATGTTGTCCTAGGCTAATACACCAACAGCAAATTTCTGTATAATAAAGGGCTACATTTTGCGTCCAAGTCTGTCATTTGAAATCTTTCCATTGTATTGTGTACTCGAACCTCCATAATAAATATTCATGCTAAATCCCGCCCATGGTAGCTCAGAATTCGAGTAGCCGTATATCTCCCCGACACTGTCACCTTTTTACTCTGAGAAGTTTGCAGGTCTGATATCTTCATTCTATACATTATTGTGGCTATGTAGGAAAGACGTATAAATTGCCTGTTTTCATTGCTTTTCTTTTCATATGGGGCATTTCTACATTGCCTTGTCGCGTTTTTGAAGAAAGTAGTCCAATCCGGGTCACTTTTAACTCACTTTATTTGTAAAGTATTTCGGTAAGGTAACTATAAAGCAAAAGGGAGGGAATTGTATCTAACACGTGTGGCGGAAAAAAAACGTAGAGCTACTTCAAGCTAGACAATGCTCTCGACGGGTCCGCCTATGTTTTTCTGACCTCAATCTGACTCCCACGCTGGTTAGTATCAAGTAGGCGTGGCCTGTGTGACGTATTGCCCCGCCCTCCTCACCTGTCCAAAGGTGCTGCCATCTGTGGCTGGAGTAGTTATTGCAGCTTATGGCCGTTTCTCAATTCCTAGCACGCGTACTACGGACTCGATGACTTGCAAGCACGTACTTGGCAAATCTGTACTTCAAGCACATACTTGCGAGCACCCGAGTACGTACCTGCAATTGGAACAGCAGCGGACTCGATGACGCTACGGCCTCATTTAGCCATATACTACTGAACAATGTAAACAAATTATATAAAACAAAATCCCAGCCTCTTTCATTTTCAAATAGTATGTAAATATTCTGAATGAATAAAAATTGAAAAGATATGCGTGTCCTGTCATGTGTATAAGCTATACACACACGACTTTATGTATATATATATTTAGATATTATCTTGTATTATTATTATTTAAATATATATAAGTTAAGAGTAACTTCAGCTACAATATATGACTTGATGAAATCACACCCCAATACCACACCTGGTGCACATTGGGCCATTAACATAAAAGAGGGGTAATGAATGATCAAAATGTCAAGACTGTCACACATCGTCCCAGGTAAATTACTGAGATAACATTGCTAGATTAACACTAATCACACATGCATATGTTCAGGAATTCTGTCTTGCGTTTGCTCACACATGGCATAGCAATGCTAGCTCGGGAGCCAGGTGAGTCTCGCATGTTTCATTTGCTAAGAGTAACAGCTTAAGTTAAGAGTAGGCTATTGCTATTGTTTTAAATTATAGGATGGATCTGAGAGGGATTGCCGTTGCGATGGGTTTCCTCTATCTTCAAGCAGAAGAGGAGGCTGCCCAACTGAGGAGGATCATCGTTGATCGGAGAGCTAGAATGCGGCGGGGGATGCTAAGGAGACGAGCCATCCTCAGTTGTCTGTCTCACGTATGTGTTTTATTGATATGGCTTGTTTTTAACCTTTCGCTTTATCGGTTGATACTGATATATATACTTGACTGTAATGGGTGAATTTGACATTTTTACCACAGGGTAAAAAGTTTAAGCCCCTTAAAGCTACACACAATATTTAAACCAGGCTAAAATGTATTAAAAAGAACTAGCCCTAGGAAAGATTCCTTTAGTGAATTTACCCTTACCTTTTTACTGATCAAACAAGTAAAATGTTAAATTGTTTTTTAATTCTGGTATACAGCAGACAATACATATTAAATACATAATTGCAATTTATTGTACATTAAAATACACAAATAAGCAATAAATCAAAATATATTAACCTAACCATTGGCATATAAAAATATATTTATTTTCTTTGTTTGGTACCAGGAACAAAGCAGCTCACAGCTGTACACACAGCTGAACATCACTGTGCCCATCCTAGCCTTGTTTTTCTCTGGAGGGGACCTGAAGCCAGCCCTCAGGTCTCTCCAGGGAGAGCTTCAACCGGCTGCTTGCCTTGCTGCCCCGGCAAAAAGCCCATGGATGGAGCCATGAGGTGGAGGTGCTGGTTGCAATGTACTGGCTGACCTGTGGAGCATCGTACAGGGCAACGGCAGATGCCTTCGGGATGCCCCTGTCCACAGTTTGCAGGACGGTCCATGGCGTGGTGGAGGAGATGATGGCCATCCTCCACAGGGTGATTCATTTCCCCAAGGCAGAGGAGATGGAGGCGGTGGGGGCTGGCTTTGCTCGCCTAGCAGGTCACGAGGCCTTCAGATGTGCTGCTGGGGCCATTGATGGATGCCACATCAAAGTTTTGCCGCCTGCAGAGCAGAAGAAGAGCTACTTTAACCGGAAGCTCTTCACTTCCATCATCCTGCAGGGCATCTGCGATGGAAACGGTCAATTTATTGACGTGCACATCGGGACCCCGGGGTCAGTGCATGATGCCCTCGTTCTCCGACGTTCTCCTTTTTATAGGCAGGCTCTTTACCCACCAGCTGGGTACTTCTTGCTGGGTGATGGAGGGTACCCATGCCTGCAGCGTCCTGTGGCCATCATGACGCCATACCGCCACCCTTTAGCCGGTAAGCACCTTCTCTTCTGTCACACATGCACAGAAACAAATTGTTAGTTTGGTGACACTGATACATCCATGTGATTTTTGATTACCAGGTCAGGTTGAAGCCAGATACAACAGGCACCACGCTAGAGGGCGTAACATTGTGGAGAGGTCATTCGGGATCCTCAAAACCCGCTGGCGGGCCATCTTCCTGCGGTATATGGAGATCCGGTCTCTGTTTGCCCCCAAGGTGGTAGGTGCCTGCTGCATCCTGCACAACATTTGCATGGCAGCAGGGGATATCTTGGAGGAGGAGGAGGAGGATGGCCCAGGTGACACCGTGGAGGCAGATGACAGGGACCTGTCAGGCAATGCGTCACGGGCGAGGATTGCTGCCCATGTTTCTGCTCCTGCAGGACTGGATGTTTGCCTGCAAGAACATGATTACCTCTAGACACACACACACACTTTTTTTTTTTGTATATATATTCATAGCTTTGTCAATAAATGTACATATATTTTTTTCAACAACTTTCAGCAGATATCGTCTGTTTTTTATGCTTAATAAAGCAGCGATTTTCTTCTTGAAACTCTTGCCTCCTGAAGTCCTTGTGTAACTGAATTTGCCAGTATACATGTGAAATGTAACATAAAATTACACTTTTGCTTTCAAGAATGAGCAGATGAATTTAGAATAATATTTATTTACATCTTGGAGATTAATTTTTCAAACAGGGTCAGGTACCGTTCAGCCCAGACTGCTGCCGCCCTCTCCCTCTCTGCCTCTCTCGCCACTCCCTCAAAAGCTCCAGCAGACTGTCCCTGGGTCTCTTTCTGCTGCTGCTTCCCCCGGCCTCCTCAGCAGAAGAGGTAGAAGCCGGTGTGCTTACTACCCCACCTGTAGTGGCAGTCATGTTGGATGCAACAACCAGGGGCGGACAGATGGAGTGATGTCCCTGGAGTGCAGCATCCATGGCACCATACCACTGCCAGGTGGCGGCAGTAGCTGTACCAGCCTCTACCCCTCTGCCTGTCGGTGGGTCCCTAAGCGACTGAAAACTTACTATATATATAAATTACTATTTAAAGGGCCACTGAAATGGTATTGTGTGTAGGTTAATTTTCATATGAAGGAATCGCTGGAATGCTCAGTATATATAATATAATCAGTATATAATACAAAGCAGATAAACAGGCAACGTATACTTACTTTGTACTTGAGCTTCAGATTGTTCCACTTCTTCATGGCCTGTTTGGTGGAAATATCCAGGCCAGAAGTGGAAATGAAGTCCCTAAAGCACATTCACACTGCCACTTTAATAACATGTAACATATTATTCATAATAAATTAAGACTACTGAAACCCGACTTGAACCGTCCCCAAGAAATAAAAACACTCAAAATCAATCAATACTCACTCCCATCCCGTAGCAGAGGAGTTGCGGAGGCCAGTGAACCGAGCTTCATTTGCCGCCCGCCACTCGATGAGGGCCCTTGTTTCTTCAATTGTCCCTTGATAAAATAGAACGTGCAAGCCTATATTAATTGAATGCATAATAAAGGCCATCATATCAAGTCCTTTCGAGTTACGGCTATCTGCCTGAATTTTTATAATAGGTCATCATCTATGAACTGAGGACTGATGGCTGAAGCTGGCCGGGCGAGCTAGCTGTCCCGCTCCGAAAAAGTGAAAACGTCCGAGAAAAACAAGTAGGATTTGACAGGTTGGAGAATTCAATGATAGCCTAATAAAAACGTTAAAAATAATAAATACCGATATTCGTGAAACAATATAATAATATAATAGCTTATAGATAATAGCTTACAGTTGTGCGTCTTCTCCGTATTGTCCGCCATCGTACTGCTGCGAGTGCGAAATGCACCCTGGGTTTTATAGCGGTTGCAAGCACACACTTGCCACCATAGACATCATATAGGTAGACGCCCCCTTCGGCCTTGGGCGGCATAAATCGTCGGCGCCATCTTGGTACGGGAGTTATTTCGTCTTCGGAGTGAAGATGCCTACTTCATGCGCCGCTTGGGGGTGCACTACCGTCAGGACGATTCAAACGAGATCGCAAGGAATTACCTTTCACAAGTAAGACTAAACAATTGTTTCTATTTGTAATTGTAAAATTCAGTCATGTCACGTAGATCATGTGTTATGTTGAGAGCTAAGAGCTGTTGAGACAGCTAAGTTGCCGCCAGAATCAGACTATAGCTAGTCTAACGTGAAATGGACATGGTGAGCAAAGCCTTATTCTATCGTTCGTCAACAGGAGATAATATTGTCAAGAAATATAGGATATACAGTATATATATATATATATAATCTACCACTACTTGCTTGTGAGTAATTACAATGTATGTATAATGTAATTATATAGCATTTATGGTCGCGACGGAAAGCTGCGTTTCGGCTGAGCGACTGGCCTTAATTTCTCTCTGTGATGTATTTAAAAAAGAGACTAGATTAAAACAAAAAAAGGCTCAAAACATGCCACTGTATATGTAATGGTTCTACAATATATGAAGGTGTCACGTAATGAATGAAACTACGGAAAAAATGTCACGATACTCTACATGCACCTGTGAGATGCACGTGCAGTCAGTCGCCGGCCGAAATTGACGTTTTAAACGTTATTTCTATTTAAATGTTTTTCTTTTTTAAAGATACATCTGTATTATGAATCTGACTGACTGGCTAGCTAACCTTTCTCGCAATTTTAAGGTTTCCCAAAGAGAAGCAGTTGAGGAGACAGTGGGAAGTGGCTGTGAAAAGGGAAGACTTTTCTGCCAATGAGAGGTCAATGCTCTGTAGCCAGCACTTTCGGCCGGAGGATTTTGACCGGACAGGCCAAATTGTCAGGCTCAGGGATGGAACTAAACCATCTGTGTTCAGTTTCCCAACACATCTCAAAAGAGTAAGTGCATCACTAAACTTGTTGAAAATGGTTTTTGTGTGTGTGTGTGTGTGTGTGTGTGTGTGTGTGTGTGTGGTGTGTGTGTGTGTGTGTGTGTGTTGTGTGTGTGTGTGTGTGTGTGTGTGTGTTCATTTGGAATGATTGAGAATGAGATACACCTGTTCAAGTATTTTGTTCTTCGGTTTTAGAAAGTGCCAGCCAGGACTACACAAGCCTCAAGGAAGGCTGAAGCGAGCCTTGTAATTGACTGTTCTTTACAATCATTACAAGTCACTGAACCTTCACCTACCTACCTTGTGAGTATTAACACTAGCTATGCCCCAAAACAGCAGTGAGCATCATGGCATCATAAACATTACTCACTACTGTTTTGTCCTTTTTTACTAGGAACACCCTTATGCATTGCCTCCATCTCCCACTCTTCTCAAGACTAGACTCAGTGAAGCCCTGGCTAGGGTGGAGAGTCTTGAGAAAGAGATGAGGAACTCAAAGGCCCGAGAGTGGAGGGCGAAGAAAACAGTGCGTTGTCTTCTGGAGGACCTCAGGGGGAAGAACCTCATAAATGAAGAGCTGCACGAGAGGCTTGACTTATACTCAGGTAACATTGAAATTAAACTTTGAATGTCAATTATATCTTGGGGCTGTAACCAAAGAAATACAACTGCAATAATGTGTTCAAATGCTTGGCTTGTCTGAATTTCATATATCAGACTTAAACTCCAAATACCTGACGTCTGTAATATGCCCCCATTCATAGTTTGAATAGCATCTGGCACAGACAAAAGCCAACAATCATAGTCTGATAGCTCTAGCTTCAAGACACACAATAGCCAGGTACCTTTGTTGGCAGGTGTTTATGGGCACCTGTTTAGAGCAATCAGTCATGGTTCCTGGCTTTTGTGCATCTTTAAGCTAGAGCTATTAAGTCAATGATTGTTGGCTTTGGTCTACAGCCATGACAAGATTACATTTTTCATTCATATGGCCTTGCCTGGAAATAAACACATTAGCCTATTGGTGTTTTCATAATGACATTCATACTCTTTCAGTCACTTACTAATTACTCTGTGCTATCTGCATTTCAGATCTTCCATTAGGCCTCCTGTCCAAACAGGGCCACGAGTACACTAAAGAGCAGAGGGAGTTTGCCCTCACTCTCCACCTGCACGGGCCCAAAGCCTACTCTTACCTGAGAGAGTCTCTCCACCTCCACCTACCACATCCACATACATTGCAAAGGTATTTGCCATTACATTTAATTGCACTTTATTGATAGGAAATTACTGGTTCAAATACATTTGTATTGTATTATTGCTACTTAATAATAACTACTTTTTCATTTGATAAAGGTGGATGATCTCTGTGGATTCCAAGCCTGGACTCAACACCATGATGCTGGACATGTTGAGAAGAAAAAGAGAGGAAGATCCAGTGAAGTATGGACGTGTGGCGCTCATGCTGGATGGCATGGCCATCAGGAAACATGTCCAGTACAGTCCACATTCCCAGAAAATGACCGGATTTGTGGACATGGGGGATGGCCTAAACGAGACAGATATTGCCACTGAGGCTCTGGTTTTTATGGTGGTTGGCCTACAAGGCCATTGGAAGGCTCCAATTGCCTACTACCTGACCAAGTCTCTGACGCCCGACACACAGAAGGTCCTGCTGGTACATGCGCTGGAGGCCCTGCATGAGCGTGGCATCCGGGTCATGTCCCTCACAATGGATGGGCATGCATCAAACGTAAGCATGTGCAACCAGCTGGGGTGCCAGCTAAAGGCCAACCCTTGTGAGCCTTTGAAAACATTTTTCCCCCATCCTGCGACTGGCGAGAGGGTGTTTGTCATGATGGACGCTTGCCACATGTTGAAGCTGGCAAGAAACATGCTGCAAGCGTACAGCCCAATCTGTAGCAGAACTGGCCTCATCAACTGGGACTACGTTGTTTGTTTGAACGATATTCAAACAAAGAATGGACTGCATGCTGCCAACAGGGTCACTGAAAAGCACATTCAGTTTGACTCACAGAAGATGAAGGTGTCCCTGGCTGCACAGACGCTGAGTCGCTCTGTGGCAGTAGCGCTCCGAACGCTGAGGGACCTGGGGTATCCACGCTTCACCCTCTCTCTAGCGACAGCCGAATTCATTGAGGTAAGACTAGATTCAAACATTGTTTTCTTATCAAAGGGTCCTGGCCATCTTCTTCATCTTCATCTTCTTCCTTTCTATTTCCTAAACAATTTATTTTAGATGATTGACAGGCTGTTTGACATTATGAACAGCCGCAATCCCCGTGCCAAAGGATTCAAAGCCCCCCTGGGATCTTTGAATTGGACAAGGAGTGTGGAACTCTTGTCCAGAGGCCGGGAGTACTTAATCAGTTTGGTGATGAAGGATGGAACTCCCCTTCATCGTTCAAAGAGGTATTTTAAATAGTGACTCTTCCATATGTGCATGCTCTGCTTATGCATGCATATGATGCTCTGTTCTATTGTTCCGATCTTTTTGCTGTCTGCGGTTTTTCAGTTCATACAGGTGAATGTGGAAATGTCCATGAAATGTCCATCTACAACTTTCAAACTGACAAAATATTTTCTTTTTAAGGTACCTGTCTGTCATGGGGTTTGTCATCAACATTGACACCCTAATGCTGATGTGTCCTGAGCTGCTTCAGAGTCAGCAATATATCTGCACCTACCGGTTCAGCCAGGATCATTTGGAGCTCCTTTTCAACTCCATCAGGGCATCAGGTAAGGATCTCAGAAGTTTCTAAATTAATTAAATTGTCTTTCCAAAAAAGTCTTTGACGTCTGAAAAGAGTAAATATCGCTATTAAGTGTTGTGTGTTTTTGGTTTTTAGGGGGCTGGAACAACAATCCCTCCGCAGGCCAGTTCCAGGGCATCTTCCGCCGGCTCATGGTCCGATGTGGTGTCACACCGAGCACTTCAGGGAATGTGGCACCACAGGATGAGACCGTGTCTCTGTCGGCTGTAGAGATGTCCTCTCCCTCTGAAACGGAAGAGCTTGAGGTGCCCTTCGTGAATGTGTCTGCGTTGATTGGGGACCACAGCTACTTGCCAACCCGCTTTGGTGGCCTAGTGGAAAACGCACTGGTCTACATTGCAGGGTTTGTGGTGCGGCAGGTTTTGAGAAAGCTGTCCTGTGGTGAGTGCCGTGCTAGCCTGGTGACAGATGCTGCACGCGCATCTTTCGACGAGAGCTACCACCTGCTGACTCTGAAGAACAAAGGAGGGCTGATGATTCCTTCAGAGGGGACAGTGAAGGTGGTCAGGTCAGCAGAGCGGTTCATTCGCCAGCGTGCATCAGGGCAAGCTGTCAGTGTGTCTGTGATCCAGCAGTTTGTCCGGGCTGACATCTGGACAGATGATGTGTTTCTCCTCAAGGAGCACATTCAGGACACACAATTTGGCATTGAAAACCACCACTTTGCACTGTTGTCCTTGGTTGTGTCTGTATTTCACAAAATCAGGCTGCACCACATTGCAAAACTGAGCACGCTGCAATTACAGACTGGCAACAGTCGAAAAAAGCTCAGCAAGACTATACTTTTTAAAGGGTTCTAGCCTAGATTAAATTATTATATAATATCATATTGTGGCGACTCCTACCCCTGGGGAGTCTGGGTAATGGGGTATTCATAACGTTGTTTGGGGAAAAGGGGGTTTATTGTCTTTAGATAAGTTGTTTATGTTATTAGGTTCAGTGGGGTTAACGGGTTTGGGGTCTCTATTGTTTGTGTGTTTATTGTGTGTAGTGTTGTCGGCAACCATTACCCGGAATTGGATGTATGTCCGTCGGTCAGGTGTGCCGTGTTTTCTGTTATGTGTGCGTGTTTGAATAAAGGCAGCTCTCGGGGTCGTGCGGTGTATTGAGGCACGAGAGTTGCGCCGCCATTTAAACCTGGGCTCCCGTCTCGTCCTTCCCGCGCTGCTCGCCACAATATATTGTGTGAAATTATATATTGTGTCAATTGCACTGCATAGATGTGAAAATGTTATGAGCATGATTGTATATTATGTCAAATTGTACAAATGTACAAATATATATATTATATAATATGAATATATACCTATACTTAAAATATATTATATTGTTTCACATATTATATATATCATATATATGTTATTCCATTGCACATTATACTGAGTCATTATATTATATTGTATTATATATATGCTGTTATTTATATTACAGTTCAACTATTGAGATGTGTATGTATATATTGAGATGTGTATATTTTACTGCTATAGAATATATATATATATTCTCTTATAATATATATAATATATTTCTCTTAATGATGGTCAATACGTAGTAACTAAAGAAGCACTATTTCGATAGTTCATAGATCTCAGTATTTTCAAAGTGCACGGGCTGTGCAAGAAAAGGGAGCGTTTATCATAGACCCATGCACATGTATGACTGGCGATTTAACTAGCGAGATTCAAAGTAACGTAGAGGCAAATCTTTTTCACACACTTCACGTAGAGCATAAACCCTTGAATACTCCATGAAATTGGTTGCGAAATGTAAAAGGTTATCGTGATTTTTATCCAGATAAACCGCAGCTCCTGGCAACTTGCGCTTGTTTTGACGCGTCTGACAGACCTCCGGCTTCAGAGAGCTCCCGTACCAATATGGCGGCGCCGCGTTTCGCCTAGGCAACGGGCTGACGCAGTGGAGGCGGCGTCTACCTATATGATGTCTATGCTTGCCACCTCCGATGCATGCTCGGTGAAACGGCGAGATCGAGCACGCATCAAGAACACTTCCGGGTTTTACGACAGTACTCGCTTGATGCGTGCTTCGAATTGGAACAGGGCTCGGGCAACGACTGATGACGTTTCACGAGTCCACGAGCTCACACAAGTACGCGAATTGAGAAACGGCCTATGTGTTCGATCCTGCTTCCTAGTGGCTATGTGGGGGTAATGCAGCTTGTGTGTTCGATCCTGCTTCCTAGTGGCTATTTGGGGGTTGAAGTGGCGAACCCTTTGTTCGCCCTATGTGTTCCTGAGGCAGAGGTAGTCCGACACACATTTCTTGGAAGCACGCACAGAGATTGTTTAACTTGGTGTTGATTAATTTATTAAGCAATAACTCCGGTTGACTTTCCAGGAAAATAACTAAACATAAAAACTCCAAACAATGTATCTGTTTGCGGCCAAAACAGGGTTCTTTCGTATTGGACAAAAAGGGCTTTTCAGTGTAAAATAATCCGTCAAAAATGCGTCCAATAATGCGAAATAATGCGATAATAATGCGAACTAATGTGAAATGCGCTAATGCGGTCAGAAAACTGTTGCCTCTCTGCCTTCCAAACCAGAACTACAGTAATTAGCCTGCCCTATATGAGGGCCTCCAATAGGCTTCAGGTAGAGCGTGACACACCTACTTCCCCAGGTGACACAACGAACTAATCACCACGTCATCACAAAGTGCATTAATATACATATGAATGAAGATTTGATAATATTTCATACACTTTATAATTCATAACTAATACTTTTAGCCTTAGACTCAAAATATATTTACTTAAATATATTCAACACAAAAGACCTCTAAATGGCTCCAACATACCGGCCCCTAATTGTGATGTTACCACAAAACAATTACCTTAATTTACTATAAGGAGCCAGATGAGTACATATATAAACCAACCAAAATCCTTCAAAAATATATCACATCCAACAACAATACAACACAATTGACATCATCCCCTCTTGAATCCCCCCCAAAGTCCATGTTGTATGAATGTCTCTTAGACAGGAATAATAGTCCAGTGAACGTGGAGTTCATGTATGCAAGGACAGTGTGTGCAGGGCCATCTGTAGCGGGGCATGCGTGTGCGTGTGTGTGTGTGGCATGTTATTAAGATCAGTTTTCAGCTTCCAAAAGCAAGCAGAGCTTATCAATGGGCCTTTGCAGGGTCGTCGTCTTTGTTTGGAACAAAACACTCCGGACGAGACCTTTGGGTCCAGGCAAAGTCTTTACTACACGGCCAAGTGGCCATGAGTTCCTTGGTGCAGTATCATCTACGATGACCACCACATCGTTGATGTTAAAGTTTCTCGTGGTGTTAGTCCACTTTTGGCGTTGCTGCGTGGTAGATATTCTTTTATCCACTTCTGCAGGAACAGATCCGCAATACTGGATTTGTTTCCATCTCTTCTTTCTTTTAAGGTAAACCCCATGATGAGGAAAATACCAAACTTGGATGTCATTTCTTTGGACTTGCTCTTGGGGTACCTTCTCTGAGTAGCCTTTCTGCAGCACATTTTTCATGAAGACCTTGTATTCTTCAGCATAGGTAGAGCTTCTCTTGAATTTCCCAGCCAGGTTTAATGTCCGCTGCAGTGCCACGTTGTAGTTATTTGGCATGAGTAACTCCTTTTCTCGAAACGGCAGGGGAAAGATGTAATGTCCACTTTCAAACACTTTAAAACTTTGGGCCAGCTCCATAAATCTCCTGTCCTCGCATGACATCTCTTTCTTCTCCTCGCATTCCTTTTCCGGGAACTCTTGGTTGTACTGCCTGAGTAGCAGGTCTTTCAGATTATCCATTGAGATGCGATTGACTGTCATTGATACTTTATGTTTTTCCATTGCAGATGAAGACTTGAGGGGCCCATTCACCACCCATCCGGGAAGTGTCTTCACTGCGTATGGTCCATTACTCTGGCTGTTAATTATCTGCCAGGGTTCCATAGCTTTAGGAACATTCATTCCTATCAGCATATCAATGTCAGCATCAATCTCTTCATTTTGGATTCCACTGAGGTACGGCCATCTCCTGACTTCTGATTGGGTAAGTAGGTTTTCCTTTGAAACAGGGATTTTGACTTGTGTGTAAACTTCAGGTAGGTCAATAAATTCAGTTCCATCTAGATTGCCAACTTCCAGTCCTGTGAGCTCATAACAGCTCACATTGTTTTCCTGTCCCATCGTCCGCAGCAGAATGTCAGTTTTGCGTCCGGTCACATTCAGTTGGTTCATTAGCTTCTCTGTGCAAAATGTGGCTGAGCTTCCCGGATCAAGGAAAGCGTAAGTTTGAATGCACTTGCTTCCTTTGGCAGCTTCAACTTGAACTGGAACAATAGCGAGAGCACATTCTTTACCGGCCCCTGTTGCATCATCAGCCGACACTTGTACACTGTTTATTGATGTCTGCTTTGGTTGCTGGGAATTGAGGTTTTGCAGGGGTTGCTTATCTAAGGTTCTTGTGTCAGTATGTAGCAGGGTTGGATGTTTCCGCTGACATGTTTGGCAGTCTAGTTTTGTCTTGCAGTCTTTGCTCATGTGACCCTTTAAGCAACCGAAGCAATATCCTTTTATTTTCAAACATTCCACCTTTTCGTTGTGTGGCTGTGATTTAAATTTGAAGCAGTCCAGTAGTGCATGCTTGCCTTCACAGAAACAGCAGACAGCTGAAGTAGCAGCATTAAAGTTGGTGTTTTGTTGTCCTTTAAATGCATACTGTCTGTTGTCTTGTTCTCCAGGTGCTGCCACAGCTGTCACAAATGTACTTCTGCTTTTAAGTGTCCTTATTTCAGTGCTCCTGTTATTTGGGGATATATTTTTTGAGCAGGAGTTGGGTCTTTAATGTCTCCAAATGCTGGGTGCAGTAAGATGTTGGACTGATTTTCAATAAATTCAACAAGATGTCTGAACTTAGCCCGAATCTTTCTTTTCTGAAATTCCTCATATGCTCTTGACCGCCACCTCTCTCTAAGCTTGTAGGGAAGCTTGGAAACAATGAGCTTTAAGGTGGATGTCACATCCAGTTCATCCATGTACTCCAAGTCCTGCATGGCGTTGTGACATTCCCTCAAGTATAAAGAATATGCCTGAAGTGCATTCCCATCATCTGCTTTAATAGCTGTCCAGCTTAGCGCTCTATTCAGATAAGCATTTGCAATCTTCATCTCATCACCAAAATGTGTTTCTAGCAGTTGCATTGCTTCTGGATATCCTCTTCTTGCGTCCATGTGCATACAGCTACGAACAATGTATCTGGCCTGACCTGCTGTGAACTGTTCAAGAAAGTAGAGCCTATCCTGGGAACTACTTGTCTTGTCCTCTATTAAGTACTTGAATGCATGCATGAAAGGTTGGTATGATAGTGGATCACCTTTAAACACTGGCACTTCTCTTTTAGGCAATAGAGACAGATTTTGTTGCATTATCATGAGCTCAGTGATATCCCTTTGACTTTTTACCATTGTGCTGATGTTTTCGTGAGTGATGTAACTGGTTGCAGGGTCTCCCAGGTGTGGGTTTGGAGCCCTTGTTGCCACTTGAGAGCTCTTATGAGTGTCACCAACCGCTCTCTGTAGTGGAGTTTTAGGCATGGCACCCAATTGAATGAATTCCAAAGCAGATGTTTGTTCCACATTTTCCTGTTTATGTTTCCTCAAAATATTCATTCATAGCATCACCATAAAACTCTGTTACATTTGGGTTTAGGAGTACTTTCATTTTTGCATCTGCCGCTGCAATTTCTGCATCCAGTTCCACTTTTTCCATTTTTGATTTGATGATAGTTTCCTGCAACTGCAATGAATGTTTTTCCTTTAATGCAGCAGATTTAGCCTCCAGAGCTGCTTTCTCAGCTGAAGCCAGCCGAGCAGCAGAAGAAATAGTTGATGCAGTTGTTTTCCTTGAGATGTTTGATATGCTGTCCAGTGGGTCAACCTTTAACTGTGCACTCTGTTCCCTTTTCCATGTTTTAACCTCCTTAAACGATCCTCCGCTTCCGCGGCCGTTTTCAGTTCAGTCATGTCCATTTTTTATTGTAGTTTGATTTATTGATTTCCTTTTATTAGATCGCTTCCTTATTTATTTTGCTCCGTTCGCCTATCCACCGCATCCGCGGGATGCGCGCTCACAGAGCATCTGTTGCCACTTTCCTTTTTGTCACTTTGTTTAGCGATCGCATCATCATTTATTTCAAACAGACAGTTCATAGAACGGGGCTTTAAACGCGGATCTCATCCGCACATCCATATTCACAAGCACTTTATTGTGCACGGCTCATCCGTGGGTTTGTTTACTCACGCGTATCCAAACGAGCTGCGCGCGCCTATCGCGCGCGCCCGTCTTCCTTTGTCCTCTCCAAAAGTTTGTCAGACTTGCGTAGTTTTCTGACTATGAAGTGGCGAACCCTTTGTTCGCCCTATGTGTTCCTGAGGCAGAGGTAGTCCGACACACATTTCTTGGAAGCACGCACAGAGATTGTTTAACTTGGTGTTGATTAATTTATTAAGCAATAACTCCGGTTGACTTTCCAGGAAAATAGCTAAACATGAAAACTCCAAACAATGTATCTGTTTGCGGCCAAAACAGAGTTCTTTCGTATTGGACAAAAAGGGCTTTTCAGTTGTTACGTATTTTAAGAATCTAGGCTACCCACACATAGACCCAATGATGCAAGACCAAACATATTAGCCGTAAATACCCAACATAGCCACAAGGGGAGCAAGACCTTACTGAAGGCTGTAATAAATACTTTAGCCACAGAAGGCAGCATCACAGACCAGGCGAGAAACCCGAGAGTTATCTAAAGCCGCGAACACACCAAGCGCGTACCTCGCGTACCATGTATGCGCGTAACGCAGCTAAAATGTTGCTTGACCATTTTGTGTCAAAAATGGTCAGATACGCGCGTAACGCGCGTAGATGAGACCGCCCAAAACTCCCCCCCCCCCCCCAGCCTGTGGCTGCGCTGGATTTAGGAGTCCGAGGAAGGAAACCCAAACGCCGCCGTGTTTGGGTGGATGATAGAGCTTGGATCGGGTTAGATTAAATAATCTCGGATATAAATAACAATAATCGGGTTAAATAACTTCACATGGTGTGTCTGGTGTGTTTCCAGCATTCGTAGTGTTGATCAGCAGAGAAATAGTCCGCCAAGACGTTGAGGTTGCTTAGCAATCAGAGACTCTGTCCATGCAAGTGAACGGAGCGTTCACTCTTCGTCATAACTATCAAACCAAACATCCTTCACATTCACCGAGCGAACCTTATGAAAGTAAAATGCACATTTCTCGCTAGAAATGTTTCCATAAACGCATTTAATGGCGTAACTATGTTACTATTTCCACCCAGAATAAAGAAAGTTGCCGGCCGTGGCTGCCATGGACATGGCTGCGCTGGAGTCCGAGGTAGGAAACCCAAACGCCGCCGTGTTTGGGTGATAGAGTTTAGATCGGGTTAGATTAAATAATCTCGGATATAAATAACAATAATCGGCTTAAATAACTTCACATGGTGTGTCTGGTGTGTTTCCAGCATTCGTAGTGTTGATCAGCAGAGAAATAGTCCGCCAAGACGTTGAGGTTGCTTAGCAATCAGAGACTCTGTCCATGCAAGTGAACGGAGCGTTCACTCTTCGTCATAACTATCAAACCAAACATCCTTCACATTCACAGAGTGAACCTTATGAAAGTAAAATGCACATTTCTCGCTAGAAATGTTTCCATAAACGCATTTAATGGCGTAACTATGTTACTATTTCCACCCATAATAAAGAAAGTTGCCGGCCATGGCTGCCATGGACATGGCTGCGCTGGAGTCCGAGGTAGGAAACCCAAACGCCGCCGTGTTTGGGTGATAGAGTTTAGATCGGGTTAGATTAAATAATCTCGGATATAAATAACAATAATCGGCTTAAATAACTTCACATGGTGTGTCTGGTGTGTTTCCAGCATTCGTAGTGTTGATCAGCAGATATATAGTCCGCCAAGACGTTGAGGTTGCTTAGTAACCAGAGACTCTGTCCATGCAAGTGAACGGAGCGTTCCCTCTTCGTCCTAACTATCAAACCAAACATCCTTCACATTCACCGAGCGAACATTATGAAAGTAAAATGCACATTTCTCGCTAAAAATGTTTCCATAAAAGCATTTAATGGCGTAACTATGTTACTATTTCCACACAGAATAAAGAAAGATGTCGGCCGTATGCTTCTGTCCAAGCTCACTACTCTCTGCCAGTGACGTCGGGTCAAGCTCAACGCTGATTGGCTATTGCGGCGCGTATGAGCGTAAAAAGTTCAATTTTTTGAACTCCTCGTACGCGCGTATATGTACGCGCGTATATATACGCGCGTATATATACGCGCGTACATATACGCGCGTACGAGTAAAATGTTGCTTATACGCGTGTAACGCGTGTACGCGTCTCATACGCGCGTAAACCAATGGTTCCCTATGGAAAAATTGCCGATTTTATACGCGTGATACGCGGGTAACGCTTTTGGTGTGGCCGTACCTTCACATCGGCTCCCCCCCCCCCCCCCCCTCTTACTTCCGGACCGCGCTGTTCTGACCATAACAGCCGACAGATCCGGATTGTCTTTAGAACTCTCCCGGCAGCGATTAGACATACGTGGGTTTGTGGCTAGGATCAGCTAGGAGAACACTCTCGCACGTGCTTAGAACACATCTTCAATCTCTCTTTACTTCAGAGCATCAGTTTACCATACCGAAAATACTTTATACAAATAAAGTCTCTTTAAAGCTATTCCTTTGGATTCGAATACTTTCCCTGAAGAACATTGCAATTTGGTGACGCCCTGACGTTCTTGGGAAGTTCCGGACCGAGACTGGCGACCGCGGGGCCGTTCGGAAAGCAGTACAAGCTACTTACAGGCGCCACAAGAAAGGTAAACAGAACCTGTTGTCCATGACTAAACTCTGTATAGTTAGATTAGTAACATTAGGTGAATAGCTTGTACTGCCTCCGTCAGGCTGCGGGGACGTGTAATCTCGGACTGGTTTAAATTCATACAGCCGGTTAGACGAACGGCCTAGGATACGCTAACAGATTGAAATTGAATAACGAGCTCACGAAGTTAAGGGCTAGGAGTGTGTTTTACATGGGTTTGTCGATAGACTGTATCCAATCCTGATTAGATCTAAATGTTTGTACTGCGTGGGAGAAATAATACCTGTGGTTTTTGTGTTGTGTGAAGAATGTACGGATGTTAAGCCAGTACAAAATAACCGACCACAAACTTCTAAACTCTTACGGTGGAGCGAGGAAAGGTCAGGTTTTTAACGTTAATCTAGCTTAGTTGCATATTAAACCGGAGGCTTGGCCGTCGTTAGCCAAGGAGTTCAAATCGAATTGATTCCTCACAGCCCGGTTCATGTAACATCTAATGTGCAATTTTGGTTAGTATAGAACGCAGCCGTAGAGGTAGACTTACGCAGTATAACCCATCTGCTATCAAGTGCCTCGCTAACCCGCCGTGGGGACAAACTTGCAGGAATCTCATACTTCTTATAGAGATCCAAAACTAGTTTGTTTCTGCAGCATTTTGGATGCACCACGTGGTGTACGATTTAAAGGGACAACGCGTGTTGGAAACGTGCGTTTCCTTTGTTCGTACCTCCACAGTCTTTGTAGTCAAAGCCCTTTCTGAAACAAACGCCATTGCTCAAGAGCAACAGGGGGCCTCAACTTAAGTGTTACATCCTCTCTCTCTCTCCCTCCCCCTCTCCCTCTCCCTCTCTCTCTCTCACCTTGTCTCTCTCTCTCTCTCTCTCACCTTGTCTCTCTCTCTCTCACTCACCTTGTCTCTCTCTCACCTTGTCTCTCTCTCACCTTGTCTCTCTCTCTCTCTCTCTCTCTCCTCTCTCTCTCTCTCTCTCTCTCTCTCTCTCTCTCTCTCTCTCTCTCTCTCTCTCTCTCACTCACCTTGTCTCTCTCTCTCTCTCTCTCTCTCCTGCAAGTCGGTAGGGAATGAATGGTCAGTCTTTTGTTAAGTTTGCATAACCTCTGACCTAGGCAAAAGCAGATCTCTCTCTCTCTCTCTCTCTCTCTCTCTCTCCTCTCTCTCTCTCTCTCTCTCTCTCTCTCCCTCCCCCTCTCCTCCTCCCTCTCTCTCTCTCTCTCTCTCTCTCTCTCTCTCTCTCTCTCTCTCTCTCCCCCTCTCTCCCTCTCCCTCTCCCCCCCTCTCTCTCTCTCTCACTCACTCTCTCATCTCTCTCATCTCTCTCTCTCCTGCAAGTCAGTAGGGGATGAATGGTCAGTCTTTTGTTAAGACTGCATAACCTCTGACCTAAGCAAAAGCAGATCTCTGTCCCCCTCCTCTCTCTCTCTCCCTCCCTCTCCCTCCCTCTCCCCCCCTCTCTCTCACTCACTCACTCACTCACTCACTCACTCTCTCATCTCTCTCTCTCTCTCCTGCAAGTCGGTAGGGGATAAATGGTCAGTCTTTTGTTAAGACTGCATAACCTCTGACCTAAGCAAAAGCAGATCTCTCTCTCGGCGCCGGTGCCATCTTGTGGCCTGGTTGCACAGTCCGGTAGGACTGGAACAACTCGAATAGTTGTTGTACTTTTTCACCCATACCCTAGAAAACCCCTTTGATAACCCCAATCCTTCTGTCTCTGTCTCTACTGATCCGGTCGTAAACTCCTTTGATAACCCCAACCCTTTTGTCTCTGTCTCTACAGATCCGGTCGTAAACTCCTTTGATAACCCCAACCCTTTTGTCTCTGTCTCTACAGATCGGGTCATAAACTCCTTTGATAACCCCAACCCTTTTGTCCCTGTCTCTATAGATCCGGTCGTCAGACCCCCCCCTGTCCCCATCCTTTTGTCCCAATATCCCAAATCCTATCGTAAACCAACCCCCCCTCCCCACCCTTCTGTCCCTGTCCCCACACCCTATCGTAAACCCCCTTCCCACTCTTTTCATCTCTCCGCAGGCCCTGGAGTAAATCCCCCTTCCCACCCTTTTTATCTCTCTGCAGGCCCTGGAGTAAACCCCCCCACCCCTTTTTATTTATTTTTTCACTTCTCCACCTTAACGCCACCCTCTCCGCAGGTCCTGTTGCAGATCCCTGTCCCCATCCCATTGAATACTTGTTTATTGACGGGTACACTCACAGCACGACGTGCGAATAGTGTGTGCTTGGTCATTTAAGTATTGGCTATAGGTAATAGGTTATCACAGCCTTTTGTCGTTCAGATGGAAATCTAGAAAAGTTTCTTTATCGATAAATAAGTTGTGAATCCCAAAAAACCCAAACACTCTTAGTACTTCGCAGCCCCTGTGCCGCGACCCCCACCCCAACCTAACCTCCCCCTGCAGGCCAACCCCGGTACCTGCCTCAACGCTCCCCCTGCTAACCAACACCGGCATCTACCTCTACGCCTACCCCTGCTGGTTTGCAGCGGTGCCTATCCAGTACCCTCAACGCCTCCCCCTGCTGGCCGAAACAACGCCTGCAGCACTCCTGCCGCAACACCAGACAGCGGCCCCCAACTGCTCACCCACGCCTAGCCCCAGCAGACGCGCCTTTCCAGACATCATGGCCTCGCTCAATGTGCTACCTCGCCTAACGGAAGCGAGACCTGACCCAGATACCCCGGCCCAGATGAGGGCGGCAGTAGCCAGGTATTTGGCGGCAAACGCCCTGAAGGACAAAGCGTTGTCCACTGAACAACAGAAAACATGGGCTATGCGAGAAGAAAAGTACAGAAAGGAGTGGGAACGAGTTGGAGTTTGGGCTGTTGGCGTAAAGATCACCACCGGCCTTACAACAGCGGCCTGGGAATTCACCCTGAAGGAGAGCGAAAGGGCTGCGACGAGACGCGCAAACACGAAGAAGGTACGAGAAGCGGATTCAGTCGACTACAGGAAAAAGAGGGAAAGCTACACCTACGCCCTACTCAATGCCTACAATGCGGCAATAAACATGGAAGTCCGGAAGAGGGAAGGGCGACCAACCAACCTTTCCCACCAAGAGAAAACAGTGTTGAAAGGGCTGCCTGCAGCACCTCACGTCGAGGAGCGTGCGACCCCATTCACCCTAGACGGAGTGGACGTTGGGGACAAAGCGACGCCATGTGGAGAGGACACCAGTCTCCGCAACAACACCTACCCCAGCCTCGAAGAAAACCCGCCTTTCCCAAACAATACAAAGGCCCCACCACCATACGGCTGCTATGACCACCCGGCGCCTCGAGATTTACCTGCCCTCCAATTCCCAATGCTCCACAAAGAGAAGGGGCCTGTGGAAATCTCGTACAACGATCAACCCCCACCGTCGTTCGCAGGAGAATGTCAGGATTACGGTGGCGTTGAGTACGACTCGAAGAAAGGGCCAAAGGACGGGACCGACCGCGTGATAAAAGGGAGGAGCGGCCCGGGTGCAATAATTGGTCGAGAAGCGGACCACCCTCCGGGCGCAACGAACGTCGGCATGCCCCAACCCTGCCCAACCGAGCAGCAGCAGCTACAACTCAACCCCCAACCCTACTGGCCGCAACAGCAGTTTCAACCCGGCACCCAGCAGCAGCAACAGCAGCAGTTTCAACCCGGCACCCAGCAGCAGCAGCAGCAGTTTCAACCCGGCACCCAGCAGCAGCAGCAGCAGCAACAGCAGCAGCAGCAGCAGTTTCAACCCGGCACCCAGCAGCAGCAGCAGCAACAGCAGCAGTTTCAACCCGGCACCCAGCAGCAGCAGCAGCAGCAGCAGCAGTTTCAACCCGGCACCCAGCAGCAGCAGCAGCAGCAACAGCAGCAGCAGTTTCAACCCACCCAGCAGCAGCAGCAGCAGTTTCAACCCAGCACACAGCAGCAGCAACACAGGCAGCAGTTTCAACCCAGCACACAGCAGCAGCAACAGCAGCAGCAGTTTCAACCCACCCAGCAGCAGCAGCAGCAACAGCAGCAGCAGCAGCAGCAGCAGCAGCAGCAGCAGCAGCAGTTTCAACCCAGCACACAGCAGCAGCAACAGCAGCAGCAGCTTCAACCCAGCATCCAGCAGCAGCAGCAACAGCAGCAGCAGCAGCAGCCACAACTCAAACCCCAACCCTACTGGCCGCAGCAGCAGCAGCAGCAGCAACAGCAGCAGCAGTTTCAACCCACCCAGCAGCAGCAGCAGCAGTTTCAACCCAGCACACAGCAGCAGCAACAGCAGCAGCAGTTTCAACCCAGCACACAGCAGCAGCAACAGCAGCAGCAGTTTCAACCCACCCAGCAGCAGCAGCAGCAACAGCAGCAGCAGCAGCAGCAGCAGCAGCAGCAGCAGCAGTTTCAACCCAGCACACAGCAGCAGCAACAGCAGCAGCAGCTTCAACCCAGCATCCAGCAGCAGCAGCAACAGCAGCAGCAGCAGCAGTTTCAACCCAGCACACAGCAGCAGCAACAGCAGCAGCAGTTTCAATCCAGCATCCAGCAGCAGCAGCAACAGCAGCAGCAGCAGCAGCCACAACTCAAACCCCAACCCTACTGGCCGCAGCAGCAGTTTCAACCCAGCACCCAAGAGCAGCAGCAGCAACAGCAGCAGCGGCAGCAGCAACAGCAGTTTCAACCCAGCACCCAGCAGCAGCAGCTACAACCCAGCATCCAGCAGCAGCAGCTACAACCCAGCACCCAACAGCAGCAGCTACAACCCAACCCCCAGCCCAACTCAACCCAGCCGCAGCAGCTACAACACAAACCCCAACCCGACTCAACCCAACTCTACGTTCCCCAACATCAGCTACAATACAATTCACAACTACCGCAACAGCAGGAAATACTACAACCCATCCAGCATCTACTAGGAGATCCAAACTGTCCCAACCAAGGATACATGGGGAACTCGAACTCCCTTAACATTCAAGGACAAGGACAAGACAACTGTGAAAACCCACAATACGTCAAGAGAACCCCGTAAACAATGATCCAAGTACGGGGGCCATACAGAAGACGAACGGCACTCCCGCGGGAGCCACCTCGGGATCTAAGCAAGATCAACAAACATCAGCCTCCCAACCCGCAACCCGAGGCAGAAACCGCGCAACCAAGACGGATCGCCGCACTAGGAAGACCAAGACAAAGAGTACCAGTCCGAACCGGTCGGACGACGAATGCTCAGACGAAGAGGACACCGACCTGATGGCACCCCTGATGACGGACGCATGGGACAGGAAAATATTTTCCTGTTGGGGACACCGAGAAAGGCACGTCCTGGCCCGCCGTTTGCCTTCGATCACGGCGGGAGCTCCGGCCTGGATCAGGACGTTCGAGGAGGAGACATCAGGTGATATCCTGGCCATAGGAGGTGTTAGGGCCATCCTCGGAAAAGCCCATGGTTCCGTAGAACTGGAAAGAATGACCCATACTACTCATGTGCCAGACAAAGCAACCTTCGACATATACCGAAATGCCTTCTGGGATAACCTCAAATGACAATACCCACCAGACCTCAGTGCAGTGGGAATCCAAGGCCTGGCCATCAAACCAGAAGAAACCATCCATGATTACGTAAGAAGAGCCGAAATCCTATGGGAAGACAAAAATGACTGCAGCCCGTACGAAAGCAACCTGGCAAACAACACCTTCCGAAAGGCGGTCTTGAGTGGGCTACCGCCCGAGGCCCAGACTGGACTGGAGACGGTGGTTGGACTGTGCGTCAAACCAAAGGCAGAGTGGATGGAACACCTCATTCACCACCTCAATCTAAGCAAAAAGAAGCAAGCAAAGAAAGACCACGACGGAGGTCTTAGGGAAATATTCAAACAGATGTGCAGGGTGAACATAGAAAAAGACGTGGAGATGACCCGGCAGCTCAAGAAAGCCGAAGAAGACCAGGATTACGAGAACATGATGTCCCTAATGTCCGAAGCAGTCCCTCAGGTGACCCCACTTCCAGAGTGGCTACGACAGGGCAACGAACCCACCGCATACGCTGCATACGTGGCCGACGCCATGCAACAATCAGGTCAACAAAGACAGAACCAGCCGCACAGAGGAGGAGGAGCCGGAAAAGGAAGAGACAGGCCAATGCGTCAATTTCCATGCATGCATTGCAACCAAATGGGACACTGGATTAGAAACTGCCCCAAGTACCACTCCGACAGGGCCCAATCTAAGTTCCCGTCACAACAGCAATATCAGAATACTGAACCCACGGCTCGGCCCAGAGCGGGCAACTCCATGTTAGCCATACAATAGGGCTGCCCAGAGGACGAGCAGGCGAGAAAGGAACTGGGTCTCGGACAACCTACTGTGGAAGCATACGTAGGTGGACACAGATGCACGTTTCTAGTGGACTCGGGAGCATCCGTATCAACTATCGGAAGTCTCGCGGGAAAAACACCCCCACTCTCTCGCCGCTCTCTAAAAACCATGGGATTCTCTGGGAAATCCATGGAACAACCCCACTCGACTTCGACATACTAGAACAGAAAGGAAGTCATTCATTCCTATACGCCCCAAAATGCCCCATCAATCTATTAGGAAGGGACCTAATGGGTTCCCTACAAATCACTCTTGCCTGCAACTTGGGAGGCATCACCCTGTACCACCCCGCCAAACCCGCACCAGATGAAGCACACATGTTCATGTTAATAGACGACCCGAAGCCAGAAGCTCACGAAGATACCACCATCTACTGGCAGGAACTGACGGGAACAGCACAGACAACTCCAGGACTGGAAAGCACATATCGAGAGTGGGAAATGTGGATCCAAGAAATCGGAGAATACAATGAACTGTTGGACCCATTACACTGCACGCTCAACATCACACACGAGCAGGACCTGACCTACGATGAACCATGGTACAACCAGAAAGATGGACAGCTGGAGGACCTACGATGTGGAGATATATACCTGGGACCCGAAGGAGTGGCGGCAGGAGTCGACCTCACAGAAGAACAACTATCCTGGTTCCAGCTGGAACCAGAGAGTGTCCCTCATGTCTCCCTCTTGGTCAGCGCAGACCACCAACCCAAACAACTCGGACCAATGGTAAAAAGAGCACAAGAGGTCCGTGAATGGCAACCCACAGACAACCAATATCTACACAGAAGCCCAAATGCAGAATTCTGGAGAATATCCTCACGTACCACGAACAAGGCAATCGGCCGAAGAGTGGACGGACATCGGATGGTGATCGACAACACCACCAAGAGCGACGAGCCAGAAGACCCAGAAGTGACCACCATGCTTACACGCATTAAGGAGACGGTGTGGGCAAATGGACCGTATGATGTGGGGCACACCCCACAACACAACATTGTGGTGAACGTGAAGAATCCTCATCGCCCGGAATGGCGACATCAATACAGGATAAAGCCAGAGGCGGAGGAGGGAATCAACAACACCATAACGGGCCTGCTGGAAGCAGGTGTGCTGGAGAAGACCACCTCAGAATGGAACACACCGATCCTGCCAGTGAGAAAAGCCGATGGGGTGACCTGGAGGATGGTACATGACCTGAGGACCATCAACATTCGGACCATAGCCCCCCCGGAGAAGGTCCCTAACCCATACGTGGCCCTAAATCCAATAAGCTCTGAACATCAATGGTTCACGGTGGTGGATCTCGCCAATGCATTCTTCTGCATCCCTTTGGCCACTGAGTCAAGACAATTCTTCGCTTTCACATATAGAAATCAACAATACACGTACAGAAGGATGCCACAAGGTTTCCGAAGCACCCCCACCATCTGCCTCAAGGAGGACCTTGCAGGCCTGGATCTCCCTTTAGGCACGGTCCTGATACAATACGTGGACGACCTCCTCGTGGCAGCTGAAACAAAAGAAGCTTGCCTACAGGCAACTGAAAACTTGCTGCAAACAATAGCACAAAAAGAATACAAACTCAAGAAAACAAAACTACAACTGGTGAAACAAGAGATTACTTTCTTGGGGAAAGTAATAGGAGGGAATAGAAGAGAGATCGGCAAAAGTCACAGAAGCGCGATCAAAACCTATCCAAAGCCAATCACAGTCCGACAAATGCTAGCATTCCTAGGACTGACAGGATATAGCCGGACCTACATCCCTGATTACACCGGCGAAACAACTATACTGCGACAACTCATCACCAAAGCAGGACACAGAAATCTAAAAGCCCCCTTGGAATGGACCCCTGAAGCAGAAGAAGCATTCAACAGGCTAAAACAAAGCATGTATAGTGCCGCGGCCCTGGCCGCCCCGGACTACAAAGAACCCTTTCACCTGGATGTGTCAGTAAAAGACTGTGTGGTCAACGGAATCCTATGGCAGAAACAACGAGGACAACGGAATGTCCTAGCCTACCACAGCTCTGTCTGGAACCACCAGAAAAAGGACTCCCCGAGTGTGGAAAAGCTATATGCGCCATCGCCAAAAGCCTGGACAAGACGGCCTACATAGTAATGACACACCCAGTTGTGGTCCACACTATCCACGGGGTAAAAGCATACCTGGATAGTTCAGACTACACAATCACCACAGCAACCAGGAACGCAAAACCCCAGAGAATATTGGGGAATCCCATGGTCACCTTCACCACCCAAGGAGCCAACATGACGGACACCATGCCCGGACCCAACGATGGAGAACCTCACACGTGCTCAGAAGAAATAAAGAAGGCAGTGAAGATTCGACCAGGACTGAGAGCGGAACCCCTACAGCCAGTGGACATGACCTTGTACACCGATGGATGCTGCTACAGAGCCGCCAATGGAGAAAACCTGGCCTCATGGGCTGTAGTGGAACAGACCAAACAAGGAATATGCAGCACTCTGGCTAGTGGCATATTAGAACAGCCCGCTCAGCACAAAGAGCCAAACTATATGCTATGTGTGAAGCTCTACGGATAGCCAAGGGGCGAACGCTAAATCTCTACACCGATTCCAATTACGCATACGAACTAGCCCACCTAAACGGACAACAAATGATCACAGACAAATGATCACCAGTGCAAATACGAAAGCAAAACACACAGACCTAATCCTGCTGTTAGTCAAAACAGCCCAACTACCTCGAGAAGTAGCCATCATGCACTGCCGAGGACATCAGAAAACAAAAACAATGGAGGCAAGAGGAAACCACGCAGCGGATGAAGCAGCTAAGAAAGCAGGCGGATACGTCCCAGTAGAACATCTAAAAGAAGGAGGATACACCCCGGTGGTACACCAGATGATGGTCAACGAAGAAACAGCCCTGGACCCAGATGAACAGATGGTCAAAGAAATGCAAGGAGGAGCAGGACCTTATGAGAAATCGGCGTGGAGAGGAAAAGGGGCCAGACGGATGGAATATACTACTCCACCACTGGAAAGCCGGTTGTCTCCTCCAAGGCCCTGCTGTTCCTCCTAAGGAAAGAACATGGATTGGCACACGAAGGAAAGACCAAGACCCGGGAAAGGATTGAAAGATACTGGTGGCATCCAGCTCTCAAAGCTGTGTGCGACCAGTATGTCCAGGACTGTCAAACGTGCCAAGCCTGTAACCAAAGGCGGGGATTCAAGATAACCAAAGGACAATTCCCCGTGCCCCAGAGACCCGGTCCTGTTCCAAGAAGGAGCGGGAGACAACATCGCCAGGTACCCACCGTCTAAACCAACAACAACAGGTCAGGTCTGAAAAGACCTCTAAATGGCTCCAACAGGGGTAATGCAGCGTGTGTGTTCGATCCTGCTTCCTAGTGGCTATGTGGGGGCAGTTTATGTGCTTGAAATACGTAACATTCTATATGTGCTAAAAATCTGACAATAACAACCGGCCGTACTTTCTAAGGTATTAATTTAACTCTCTGCTCAAGACATGCAGCTTCAGTTGCTGCAGGAAAGCCTTGAGGATGATCCTTTAGCCTGTACAGAAGCAAGAGAGATGTTGACTCGAACCTGGGATATGCGGCAAACACAGTGAAGAGAAATGGGAGAATGCCAGGCCACACCTTTTGGAGTCGATGTTATCAGCAGAGTGGACACTGGATCAGTGTCAATTGACTTGTTGAAATGCAAATGTATAATTTTATACATTTGCAATCCAATTCATGTTTTTGAATTGCTACCTCTTGTCTGACGATGTTTTAAAAGTATCTGGTCGAGGTGTTTGTGGTAAATCCCAGTGGACAGCTGCAAGGGAGACTGCGAAAAAGTCTGGGTCAAAGGTGGATGAAGGGGGAGTTGAGGTGGCCGTCTGCCGTCATGGCATTCTGTTCAAAGCTTTGAACATTTTCAGAGGAGAGATATTTGCTTATCCTCTCTTTCTACAAAAGGAGGTTGCTTTGGGCCATAACATTCCATATTTCTGTACTGACATCATGTGCAAGTACTATCCTTACCTGCAGAAGGTGGGGCCTGCCCTTAATTCCGACACCTCATTGTTCCGACGTCTCAATGGTCCGCAATATTTCCCATTAGATCGACATGCCACTATGCCGACGGTTCAATGTTCCGAAAACGGAACCCATTGGTCCGAAGGTCCGTTTGTCAGACTTTTCAAAAAGGAGGCGCATTAGGCCGACGGTTCAATATGCCGAATAGGCCTATTACATATAAAGAGTTTTATACCTCGCTCTCTCTCGCTCTCTCTCGCTCTCTCTCACTCTCTCTCCAAAATACAACATAGGCCTACATATCACGTACAATGAGGAACAATGAGGCGTCGGAATTACGGCATGGCACCCAGAAGGTATGTGAGGCCTTCACAGATCTGGTGCCACTCCTGCAGATGAAGCCATTCCTTACTGTGATGCATGCAAAAGGTCACTCAGGAAAATGTGAGGTAAATGTAAGGCATTAGTATTTTAAAGTGTGCCACACATGATGGATCTTAAGAAGTGCCGCTTCTGTAAGACTAATGGTTAATGGTGTTTCGTCTGCTGCTGACATAATGTGAAAAAAAGAAGATTCATCCTTTTACAAACAGTTGCAATGATCTATTCACAATAATAGTCATATCATAAGGCTACATCTATTGCCACACCCAACTACATCCAACCACATCCAACAACTTTCCTGTGTGTGGTATGCTTCATTGAAATCTTTACATTCTTTAAAAAGCATGCCTGCGTAGGTGTTGGATAGACCTTCAGTGATGGCTTCTTCTTGTACTACAGGTGCAATGGGGTGGGCGCAATCAGGAAGGAACTGGTTAGTTCTCTAACATGCATCCGATTTTTACACAAATACAACATTTGTATTCCTCTACAATACAATGCACGGAAGTTTGAAATCCAGAGTAAATGTGCAGATCCCATTTATTCTACTTGTCAAATGTTTTATTTCATATTTCCAATGACCAGTGTTGCGCGTTCATTGAACGATAGTTCATGAACTCGTTCATATTTTGGGCAAACGGGAACTGAACGTACTGTATTACTGCCTGATTAATGTTACTGTGAACTCGTTCATTCTGGTGCCTGTGAACGGGACGCTAGCTTAGTTTAACTTCGTTCAATAAGGGGGTTATTTGTTTATCAACACGGCGGATGCGTGCGCAGAACGTTGTGTTGTTTGACCGGTTGCCATGGTAATCTCTGTGTTTAATTTGCAGTTGCGGTGAGTTCAGCTTGCTGTTACATTAAACTGTAATCAGAAAATGTGGTTATATGCTATAGACCCTATAGTATCTGTCGTATAAAGGCTGGGACGAATTTCGAATTATAAACATGTATAATCCCTAATGTTAGCAGGGTTGCCAACAGTCACGCCCCTGGCGTGACTCTCACGCTTTCACCATCAATCTC